>NC_015653.1:0-18347 GCF_000735185.1 Notothenia coriiceps | reverse complement strand
AGTTAGGGAGGGGACTTGAACCCCTGTGGAAAGGGCTTAGGTCTTTTGCATTTACCGGGCTCTGCCACCCCAACGTGCCATTTTCTCTGGCGGGGAAAACATACCCCCTTGTCTATTTTAGTTGTTTTCATTAGGTAGGGGTAGGGTGTACATAGTGTAGTGACCCCTTTTTTTCGGTCCTTTCGTACTAGAAAAGAATATGTCATAGATAGAAACTGACCTGGATTACTCCGGTCTGAACTCAGATCACGTAGGACTTTAATCGTTGAACAAACGAACCCTTAATAGCTGCTGCACCAATAGGATGTCCTGATCCAACATCGAGGTCGTAAACCCCCTTGTTGATATGGTCTCTAAAAGGGGATTGCGCTGTTATCCCTAGAGTAACTCGGTCCGTTGATCGGCATTGCCGGATCTTTAGGTCAAAAATTTTGTTTCTTAGAGCTGTGGCTCTGAGTTTAAGGAGTTGTACTCCTGTTCTACGTGGGGGTTTTTTCTTTCCCCGCGGTCGCCCCAACCAAAGACATCGGGGTAGGGGTCCTTTTGGTTTGTGCCCTTATTAGGGGGTCTTTGTAGTCTGGTCTACCTTACGTCTAAAGCTTCATAGGGTCTTCTCGTCTTATGTGTTTATTCCCGCTTCTGCACGGAAAGATCAATTTCATTAACTTAGGGGAGGAGACAGCTAAGCCCTCGTCGTGCCATTCATACAGGTCTCCATTTAAGAGACAAGTGATTGCGCTACCTTCGCGCGGTCAAAATACCGCGGCCGTTAAACTAATAGTCACAGGGCAGGCGGGACCTCTTATTCATTATTTGCAAGAGGCGATGTTTTTGGTAAACAGGCGAGGCTTTATGTGTTTGCCGAGTTCCTTCTCCCCCTTTTAGTTTTTCCCTAGAGGCACACCTGTGTTGGGGTAACGGTTGGTGGTTGGAGGATTTTCTTGTTGTTTGGTTTATAATCCATTGCCCTCTGTATTTGGGGCCGTTAATATTCGGTGGGGGGTCCATTCCGATTTACACGCGTGCGGGGAGAAAGTCAGGGCTTTCTTATTACTTATATTAGCATGGTCACTCCCATGTTGGCATGGGACGGCTCAATAAGTTTAGGGGGATAAGATTAAATGATCAGGATTGGGGGAGGGGCAAGATTGTTTCGAGCTTAGACGCTTTCTTTAGGGGGTGGCTGCTTTCGGGCCCACGAGAGTTACTTACCTTGTGTAATTATGATCTTTACCCTCCTGGAAAAGTTGTGTCTTGTTTCAAAGGGGCTGTACCCCCTTTGAATAACTCTCACGGTTTCTTGAAACATCAGGAATGTGTGTACACTGAGGTGAACGGAGAAGCCGGGAGGCTGAACTACTATTCATTTCTTGGGCAACCAGCTATAACTAAGTTCGGTAGGCTTGTCACCTCTACTCAAAGCTCGTCCCACTCTTTTGCAACAGAGACGGGTGCGCCCTATTAACAGGCTGTCTTGGAGTAGCTCCCTTAGTTTCGGGTTAACAAACTAAAAATCTTTTTGCTTGAAAATCACTGGCTAAATCATGATGCAAAAGGTACGAGGGTTTAACTCTGCTTTTTGGTGCTTTACTGGGTTATTTCATTTCTCTTTCAGCGTTCCCTTGCGGTACTTTCTCTATTGCTCCTAAGTCCCTTTTCTGTCGCCCATACTAAGGGGGTAAAATGATTTGTTTAATCTTGAGTTGTGCATCTGGGGGTATTAATGGTGGTATGTTGAAGTTGTCTTGGGGGGCTAGCTGTTCGGTATCAGGGCAATCCGATTTGCACGGAGGACTTCTCGGAGTAAGGGAGAGGCTTTACTAGCTTAGCTATACCCTGATTATTGATCCAAGTGCACCTTCCGGTACACTTACCATGTTACGACTTGCCTCCCCTCTTTTGCTCTAAGGTTTTATATAATTAGGGTGAAATTTTTCGGGGAGAGTGACGGGCGGTATGTGCGCGCTTCAGAGCCAATTTCAGCAGGACGCTCTACTTCCTACTTACTGCTAAATCCTCCTTCAAGATGTGCGTTTCAGCATATCATTCGTGTGCCCTAAATTAGGGAATGTAGCCCATTTCTTCCCTTTCCATACGCTACACCTCGGCCTGACGTGCTGGGCTATGCCAATTTAGCCTACTTTTAAACCTTCATAGGGTGGGCTGACGACGGCGGTATATAGGCGGGAAAAACAAGGAAAGGTGAGGTTGAACGGGGGTTATCGGTTCTAGAACAGGCTCCTCTAGTAGGATCTAAAGCACCGCCAAGTCCTTTGGGTTTTAAGCTGGTGCTCGTAGTTCCCGGGCGGATAGGGGTTGTATTGGTCTATCAATGTTTACGGCTAGGCATAGTGGGGTCTCTAATCCCAGTTTGTTCCCTAGCTTTCGTGGGTTCAGGGTTTAGTAAAGCTACTTTCGTGATTGAACTTCTTGTTTTCGGATGCGTATAACAGCTTTGAAAACATTCGGCTTTAGTACTATTTGTTCCCTAACCACTCTTTACGCCGTGAATAATCAACTTGGGCCTCTCGTATAACCGCGGTGGCTGGCACGAGTTTTACCGGCCCTCTTAGCTTTTACTAAGTCAAGTTTTCACTTATGGCTTAATATCTATCACTGCTGAGTTCCCTTAAGGGTGTGGCTAAACAAGGTGTCATGGGCTAAAATTGTGCCTGATACCAGCTCCTTGTTCCCAGGCAGGGAACTGAGGGCATTCTCACAGGGGTGCGGATACTTGCATGTGTAAGTTCGGCTGAAGCTGATGATAAAGTCAGGACCAAGCCTTTGTGCTTGCGGAGCTTTCTAGGGCCCATTTCAACATTTTCAGTGTTACGTTTTAAATAAACCACGCTAGCGAGATGACTTCTGACTCTCGGCCCGTAAGTGGGCAGAGGGGGGGGGAAGGGGGAGTAACTGTGTGGAGCCCGAAAATGTGTGTGTATATGAATGTACACATATATATACATTTGTATAGGTATATACACACATGATTATATGTGCTCATGCGGGTATTTATTTGTATGCATATATATATATGCATAAATTGTGGAGGGTTTTTGAACAAGGGGCGGGCTCAAATAGTACGGAGGTGTTAGGGGAAAATATAATGTGGGGGCAAGAAGTATTAAGTGTGTTCAGGCGCAGACAATTAGGGGGTTAATTATAAGTAACTGATATTGCCCAGGTTTGCGTAAGAAAAAGGAAAGCACTAGGGGGTGTATTTTAATCAATATATATATACATTTAAGGTAGTTGTTGCTATGAAGGTGCTTCAAAGTCAGGAGTAGAAGGGGGTAATAGTTGTAAGAGGGTAAAATACTTGTTGAATGGTAACAAGAGCAGACTGCGGCCCGGAGCCCTATAATTAGTGTTAGGTCGGCCTAAATAAAAATACAAAATACTTGTAAATATCAGTATTTACTTAAAAGTATGTATGTATATTTTACGGGGACTTCTCGACGTCCTTAACTATTGAAACTAAGTGCGGTTGTTAGATAAGTAACGAGAGTAAGGGGGTAGGGGGATCTTCGATAAAAACGATCATAATTTCTCGCATAAAATTTAGGAAAGATTTACCTACCCTATGCCCTAGAAAAAAAAAAATGAAATATAAAAGTAGAAGTCTTTATATTGTTCAGACTATTCTTCCAAGCAAGAAAAATGTACACGCTTGTCTGTTAAACCCGTGTGCACTTTGAAATGCCAAGTGAAAGGAAAAAAAAAAAGGAGAACCCCTGGCTCGCTGGAGTGAACGCCCGGCTTGCTGGGTAACGAGGAGTATGTAATAAAAACATTCATATATGTAAGCGTCGATAAAAGTGCGGTGGGTGTTACCAATCATTGGCCCTGAAATAGGAGCCAAATGCCAGGAATAGTTCACTGTGTGAAACCCTACAATGGTTGCACCTCACCCTCATTAGCCGTTAGCCTTAAGATATGTGCTTGTTGGTCGGCTCTTACTACATTAAGAATCTGAGAGTTGACGAGATGGTGGATAAAGGTATAACTTAACTTATGAATCTGGCGCTCGGTCTTAAGTTTCGCCTGCCCTGGAATAGGACTATGGGAGACTTATCAAATGCTTAATGTATACCTACTGTTAGTAGTGATATCTGCCTGGTGGTGAAGCAAGTTTTGTAAATTAATTAAATATTGCCCACGAATGCTCATTAAATGGTTAATATAAATGTATGTTGATAATACATAGATATACTCTAAGTACATTTATGGGGCGGCACAGAGTAGTTTAGTTTAGAACTCTAGCTTTGGGAGTTAGGGGTGGGAGTTAAAATCTCCTCTCTTTGAGCGATAAGGCGGCTTACAAGCCTGGTGTTGGGCTATTAGTGCGTACGGGGGGGGTGTTTCTACTGAGGTTCTTGTAGTTGAATAACAACGATGGCTTTTCATGTCCTTAGTCCTGGTTAGAGTCCTGGTGAGAATCATGTTATATTGTGGGTACTTACTTATGTTTGGTGTGGTGGTGGGGATGGCGGCAGTTGCCGCCAACCCTTCACCTTTTTATGCGGCTCTTGGGCTCGTTATGGTTGCAGCAATGGGGTGCGGATTCATTATGTGCTTGGGGGGCACTTTTTCATGCCTAGTTTTATTCCTAATCTATCTAGGGGGAATGTTGGTGGTGTTTGCTTACTCGGTAGCACTGTGTTCGGATGCGCTTCCAACAGGTCTGGCTGAGGGGTCGGTGCTTAAGTCTATAGTGGGTTATCTTGGGCTTACAGGGGTAGTGGCCTTGTTCCAGCAAAGCTCAGAGGCCCCCCTTTTTTGGTGATTTGTGGGCCAGGAGTCAGAGATAAGTGTGATGCAGGGGGAGACTGAGGGGGTGTCAGAGGCATATGGGAGTGGTGGCATCTTGTTGCTTACTTGCGGGTGGGCTCTTCTGGTAGCTCTTTATGTTGCTTTGGAGGTGTCACGGGGTTGCAGCCGGGGGCCAGTGCGGCCAATCAAGTAGGGGGGGGGGTGAGGATGGGGGGGGGTGAGGATGGGGGCTCAGGCGCCTGGGGGGGGGGTTAGTGGGAAGGTGCAGAATATTTGCTATTCAACCCGAATTTTGTACAGAAACATATGGGGCCGAGCCCGTTAGGGCTCACTAAAGTTTAGGTTTGTATTAGGTCTTAGACATGTTACGGAAGTAAGGGGGTAGGGGGATCTTCGATAAAACGATCATAATTTCTCGCATAAAATTTAGGAAAGATTTACCTACCCTATGCCCGGGAAAAAAAAAAACAAAAAAAAGATCAGGAGGTCTTAACATAACTCAACTTATTACCCAAGCAAGAAAAATGCTCACGCTTGTCTGTTAAACCCGTGTGCACTCTGAAATGCCAGAGGAAAGGAAAAGAAAAAAAGAGAACCCCTGGCTCGCTGGAGTGAACGCCCGGCTTGCTGGGTAACGAGGAGTATGTAATAAAAACATTCATATATGTAAGCGTCGATAAAAGTGCGGTGGGTGTTACCAATCATTGGCCCTGAAATAGGAGCCAAATGCCAGGAATAGTTCACTGTGTGAAACCCTACAATGGTTGCACCTCACCCTCATTAGCCGTTAGCCTTAAGATATGTGCTTGTTGGTCGGTTCTTACTACATTAAGAATCTGAGAGTTGACGAGATGGTGGATAAAGGTATAACTTAACTTATGAATCTGGCGCTCGGTCTTAAGTTTCGCCTGCCCTGGAATAGGACTATGGGAGACTTATCAAATGCTTAATGTATACCTACTGTTAGTAGTGATATCTGCCTGGTGGTGAAGCAAGTTTTGTAAATTAATTAAATATTGCCCACGAATGCTCATTAAATGGTTAATATAAATGTATGTTGATAATACATAGATATACTCTAAGTACATTTATGGGGCGGCACAGAGCTCTTTTTTGGGCGATAGGGAGGGGTTTAACCTCCGACCTCCGGTTTACAAGACCGACGCTCTGGCGTTGAGCTACTAGT
Organism: Notothenia coriiceps; assembly: GCF_000735185.1. Classification (NCBI taxonomy): domain Eukaryota; kingdom Metazoa; phylum Chordata; class Actinopteri; order Perciformes; family Nototheniidae; genus Notothenia; species Notothenia coriiceps. The sequence goes on along the minus strand of NC_015653.1, from coordinate 12,388 downwards.
GCATGCTAAGCCGAGGATTTTGTTTTCTAATCAGCCTGCGAGGGGGAAGAAGATGAGGAAGATAGAGAAGTATAAGACGGATGCGACTTGGCCAATAATGATGTAAGGGTCTTCGACGGGCATGCCCCCAATTCAGGTGAGAATTGCGACGTCTGCGATGAGGCTCCAGAAGAGGAGTTGTGAGAGGGGACGAAAAGTTAGACTACGCAATTTGCACGTGTGGAGAAAGGGGACGACGAGGAGGACCAGAATAGAGGCAAGGAGGGCTAGAACGCCTCCAAGTTTGTCGGGAATAGAGCGTAAGATTGCATAAGCAAACAAGAAGTATCACTCAGGCTTGATGTGAGGGGGAGTTACAAGGGGATTAGCGGGGGTAAAATTGTCTGGATCTCCCAGGAGATTGGGGGTAAAAAGTGCAACTGTAGCTAGTGCGACCAGGAGGGCTGCAAACCCCAAAAGGTCTTTGTAAGAAAAGTAGGGGTGAAAAGGGATCTTGTCACTAGTTGAGTTGAGGCCAAGGGGGTTATTTGAGCCGGTTTGATGAAGGAACAGTAGGTGTACTATGGTAGCCCCTGCAATCACAAACGGGAAGAGGAAATGGAAGGCAAAGAAACGGGTGAGGGTGGCATTATCTACTGAGAATCCTCCTCAAATTCACTGTACAAGAGCATTGCCGACGTAGGGTACTGCCGAAAGAAGGTTGGTAATTACAGTTGCGCCTCAAAATGACATCTGTCCTCAGGGCAGGACGTATCCTACGAAAGCAGTCATTATTACAAGAAGTAAGAGGACCACCCCAACGTTTCATGTCTCTTTATATAGGTAAGAGCCGTAATAAAGGCCTCGGCCGATGTGCATATAGATACAGATGAAAAAGAAAGATGCGCCGTTGGCATGTATGTCCCGGATTAGTCACCCGTAATTAACGTCTCGGGTAATATGAGCGACGGAGGAGAAGGCGGTGTTGATGTCGGCGGTGTAATGTATGGCTAAAAAAAGGCCTGTTAGGATTTGGGCGATCAGACAGAGTCCGAGAAGAGATCCAAAGTTTCACCACACTGAGATGTTTGACGGGGCGGGGAGATCAACGAGGGCGTCGTTTGCGATTTTTAGGAGGGGGTGCGTTTTTCGAAGGCTTGCCATTAAGTTAGAGACGATCAGGCGGGGTGCGAATTGTGGGCAGGCGCTAATAATCATAATATGTGGTGAGGCAGAGCCCGGCACTTAATTTTGGTGAGGCAGAGCCCGGCACTTAATTTTGGTGAGGCAGAGCCCGGCACTTAATTTTGGTGAGGCAGAGCCCGGCACTTAATTTTGGTGAGGCAGAGCCCGGCACTTAATTTTGGTGAGGCAGAGCCCGGCACTTAATTTTTGGTGAGGCAGAGCCCGGCACCAAGTACTTTAGGTAGGGCTAGCCCTACCTGGCATGGGGTCGCTAATAAATAATTATTGAAGTTATTAGGGTAAGGCCCAAGAAAAAGAAGAGGAGGTGTGTTTTCATGCGACCTTGTTGTATTTCACTCGTGAAGATAATTAGGGGTTTGCTGAGGGTTGCAGTGGCTTTTGGTCCAATTTCCTCTAGTCAGTTCTGGTCAATTGTCTGGTCGGCGATCGTTTGGCCTCACATTAAGGACAATTTAGGAGTTATTCGGTGAACGAGGGTAGGGTAATACCCAAGTATACTACTGAAGTGATGGGGAGTGGGGAAAAGGGTGGTTTGGATACGTGCACCGGAAGGGGTAATAAATCAGAGTGCGATTAGGAGTCCGGAAATTGTGACAAGAAGGGCAGTCAGTTTAATTGTGGGAGGCATTGACATTACAGGAATTTTAAGGGGATTAATGCTTAAGGTGAGTCATAAGCCTGCAAAGATACTTCCTCATACAAGTCGTTTAAGGGGGTTGAGTACTTGGGGGTTTGCTTCTCCGATAGGGGTGATAGTTATTGAGCGGGGGTTAGGTATTAGTACAAAGTAAATTAGGCGAACGCTGTAAATGGCCGTAAAAGCTGTGGCAAAAAGGGTGAGTAGGAGGGCTCAAGTGTTTAAATAGGAAGTGGTTATTGCTTCAATAATAGCATCTTTAGAGAAGAAGCCGGAGAGGAAAGGCATACCGGTTAGGGCGAGAGTGCCAATAATAAAGCAGGAAGAGGTTCAGGGTGTTTGGCGGTGGAGGGCCCCCATTTTCCGGATATCTTGTTCACCACCAAGGCTGTGAATAATTGATCCGGAGCAGAGGAATAACATAGCTTTAAAAAATGCATGTATACAAATATGAAGGAAGGCGAGTTGTGGTTGGTTTAGGCCAATGGTTACCATCATAAGGCCAAGTTGACTAGCTGTAGAGAATGCAATAACTTTCTTGAGGTCGTTATGGGTTAGAGCGCAGAAGGCAGTAAACATGGACGTTAGTCCACCTAAACAGAGGCAAAGGGTTAGAGCGGCGGGGCTTTTTTCGATCATAGGATTCATTCGAATAAGAAGAAAAATGCCCGCGACTACTATGGTGCTCGAATGAAGGAGAGCGGATACTGGTGTAGGGCCCTCTATGGCAGAAGGAAGTCAAGGATGGAGTCCAAATTGAGCGGATTTACCAGCGGCGGCAATAATTAGTCCTAAGACAGGAGGAGTTACGTTGAAGCCTTTAAGTGCGATGAAAATCTGTTGCAGCTCTCATGAGTTTATATTTGTGGCTATTCAGGCCATGGCAAAAATTAACCCAATATCTCCGACTCGGTTGTAGACAACTGCCTGAAGGGCAGCTGTGTTGGCGTCAGCCCGGCCGGACCACCAGCCGATAAGGAGGAACGACATGATGCCGACGCCTTCCCAGCCGATAAAAAGTTGAAAAAGGTTATTGGCGGTGACTAACACAATTATTGCGATGAGGAAAATCAACAGGTACTTAAAGAATCGGTTCATGTCGGGGTCGTCTTGCATATATCAGGTTGCAAATTCTAGGATCGACCAGGTTACATATAAAGCTACAGGTGTGAAGATAAGGGAATAATGGTCGAATTTAAAGCTAACGCTCATATCAAATGTTAAAGTGCTTGTTCAAGTCCATGTAGAAATCACTTGTTGTTTACCGAAATTAATGAAAAGAATAAGGGGGATAAGGCTAACAAAGAATGCGCCTTTCACAGCAGGTTTGACATGTGTTGTCGCTCAACTCGGCTTTGCTGGAGCAGAGAATAAACTAAGCAACAATGGGGACCCTAGGAGAAATAGGGTAATTATGAGGCTTGATGTCAATACGGATGCTGGGAAAAACATAGCTTCTACTTGGATTTGCACCAAGAGTTTTTGGTTCCTAAGACCAACGGATGAGCTGTTATCCTTCAGAAGCGGTTCGAGTGAGCCCTGGAGTTCAACCAAGGAGACGGAGATTAGCAGTCCTCGTTGCTGCCAGCCCCTCTCGGTGGATAAAGGGGTTTTAACCCTTATTTTTAGAATCACAATCTAATGTCTTTTTTATACGATATCTACAGCTAGCTCACCCTCAGATTAAATGGGGCTTAAGGATGAGGAGAATAAGGGGGAGAAGGTGTAGGGCCATGATTAGATGTTCTCGGGTATGGGAGGGATCTAGAGCAATTAAATGACTAGGCAGAGGCCCTCGTTGGGTTGTAATAAATATATACATTGAATAGCTAGCGGTAATAAGGACGCCACTTCCGGTAAGAGCTAAGGTTCAAGGAGATCAATTAATCAGGGAGGTGATGATTATCAGTTCTCCCATAAGATTGGGAAGGGGAGGGAGGGCTAAGTTAGCTAGGCTAGCAAAAAATCACCACGTAGCTATTAAAGGCAGAACCATTTGTAGACCACGAGCTAAAAGAATGCTTCGGCTGTGGATTCGTTCATAGTTAGTGTTTGCTAAGCAGAAAAGGGCGGAAGATGTTAGGCCGTGGGCGATCATAAGAATTAATGCACCAGAAAATCCTCATGGGGTTTGGACGAGAATGCCGGCTACTACAAGGCCTATATGGCTAACTGACGAGTAAGCGATTAGTGATTTTAGGTCTGTTTGGCGAAGACAAATTGAGCCTGCTATTATAATGCCTCAAAGTGCAAACACTATAAAGGGATAACTTATTTCCTTTGTGAGGGGCTCGAGAACTAGTATTATTCGCATTATGCCGTAACCGCCTAGCTTTAGAAGCACTGCAGCAAGAATTATTGAACCTGCGACGGGGGCTTCAACATGGGCTTTAGGAAGTCAGAGGTGAACTCCATAAAGGGGTATCTTCACTAAAAATGCTAGGAGGCAGCCGGCCCATCATAGTTTATCTGCGTGTGTCGTTAAACTTAGGGGCCCCATATATTGTAAGGTTAAAAGGGAGAGTGTTCCGCTAGTGTTTTGGAGAATTAGGAGTGCAACAAGAAGCGGAAGGGAGCTTGCTAACGTGTAAAATAAGAAGTATATACCTGCATTTAAGCGTTCTGCTTGGTTTCCTCAGCGGGTAATAATTATTAGCGTGGGGAGTAAAGTAGCTTCAAATATTAGGTAAAATATAATGAGTTCGGTAGCGCTAAAGGCTAAGATAAGAAAAAATTGTAGGGAGGTTAGAAGAGTAATATAGGTTCGTTGACGATTTTTGGGTTCATTTCCCATGTGGTGTTGGCTTGCAAGGATTATTAGAGGTAAAAGCCAGCAAGTAAGTACCAGCAAGGGGGTTGATAAAAGGTCAGTAGCTATATAGGAATTTAAGGTTGTTCAGCCTGTTTCTGAGGTGTTCTTAAATCAGGTGAAGCTAGCTACTGCAATTACTAGACTGTGCACAAGAGTTGAGGGTCATAATCACTTGGCAGGGACGAGCCAGATTGTGGGGATTAGTATAAGGGTTGGGATAAGGATCTTTAGCATTGTAAGAGATTTAGGCTTTGCAGGCGGTCGGTGCCGTGGGTTCGGGCTGTGGCTACTAGAAGAGCAAGACCTGCGCTTGCTTCACAAGCTGAGATAGCCAGAAGAAATAGAGGTAAAGCAGAAGAGCTGGTGGAGCCCGTCTCCAAGGTTCAGATGGAGAGAGCAATGTATAGAGAGAGTATTATGCCTTCAAGACATAAAAGCGCTGATAGGAGATGTGTTCGATTGAACGCGAGGCCTGTCAGCCCTAGAATGAATGCTGAAGAGAAGGTAAATTGGATGGATGTCATTAGGTAATTATGGACTTAAACCACAAGCTTTTGGGCCGAAACCAAATGTTTTTATTAAACTAATTGCCTATTCAGCTCACTCTAGGCCGTCTTGTGCTCACTCATAAATTAGGCCAAGAGTCAGGAGGGTTAAAAGTGCAGTGGCCCACGAAAAAGATACAAGGGGGGAGGCTAGTTGGTCCCCTCAGGGTAGGGGGAGAAGGAGTGCGATTTCTAGGTCAAATAGGAGGAAAAGAATAGCAATGAGGAAAAATCGAAGGGAGAAGGGGAGCCGGGCAGACCCTAAGGGGTCGAAGCCACATTCGTAAGGAGAGAGCTTTTCATAGTCTGGGGATATTTGAGGGAGACAGAAGGACACGATAGCAAGGATAGTGGAGAGGAGGCTAGCAATTGCAATGATGGTTATGACTAAATTCATTATCTTTCCTTGGACTTTAACCAAGACCGGGTGATTGGAAGTCACTTATACTAGTTAGTACTAGAAAGATTACGAGCCTCATCAGTAGATAGAGACGTAGAGGAATAACCAAACAACGTCCACGAAGTGTCAGTATCAGGCGGCTGCTTCAAATCCGAAGTGATGCCCAGATGTAAAGTGATGTTTAATTTGTCGGAGAAGGCAAACTGCCAAGAAGGTTGACCCAATAATGACATGGAGGCCATGGAAGCCGGTCGCTACAAAGAAGGTAGCACCATAAACTCCATCACCAATTGTAAAGGGGGCATCAACATACTCTAGCGCTTGCAGGATTGTAAAATAGAAGCCAAGAATAATTGTTATGGTTAAAGAGTGAATGGCTTGTTTGCGATCGCCCTCTATAATGCTATGATGTGCCCAGGTAACGGTCACCCCAGAGGCAAGCAAAACTGCTGTATTGAGTAGAGGGACTTCTAGTGGGTCGAGGGTAAAAATACCTGTTGGGGGTCAGCAGCCCCCTAGTTCGGGGGTGGGGGCGAGACTGGCATGATAAAAAGCTCAAAAAAATCCTAAGAAAAAGAAGACCTCAGAGGTGATGAATAAGATTATACCATATCGCAAGCCCTTTTGTACGGGGGGTGTGTGGTGTCCTTGAAAGGTGCCCTCTCGGACAATGTCTCGCCATCATTGGTATATTGTAAGAAGCAGAAGGATGGTGCCAAGGGTTATAAGGGTGGTGGAGTGTTGGTGAAATCAGACTGCAAGGCCTGATGTTATTAGTAGGGCGGCAATTGCGCCTGTTAAGGGTCAAGGGCTGGGGTCAACTATGTGGTATGCGTGTGCTTGGTGGGCCATTATTTGTTTGTTGGGTGCTCTAGGCGTAATTTCTAGGTATTTTCTTGCAGGTAGAGTGAGAGAAGAAGCACAAATACGTAGGCTTGAATGGCCGCTACGGCTAATTCAAGAAGGGTTAATAGTGCTATAACTAGGCCGGTTAGGATTGCTACGGGCCACATCTGGTCGATAAGGAAAAGAGTGGCGGAGGATAGCAGTTGAATCAGGAGATGGCCGGCTGCCAGGTTTGCTGTTAGTCGCACGCCTAGTGCGAAGGGTCGAACAAATAGGCTAATTGTTTCAATGATAATTAGGACGGGGATTAAAGGGGCGGGGGTGCCTTCTGGCAGGAGGTGGCCCAGTGCGATGGTTGGTTGATTTCGGAGGCCAATTACAACTGTGGCTAGTCATAAAGGGATAGCGAACCCCATATTAAGAGGCAGCTGGGTGGTTGGAGTGAAGGTATAAGGGAGAAGGCCAAGTAGATTTAGGGTAATAAGATTAACTATTAGTACGGTAAGTAGTAGTGCTCACTTATGGGCCCCCACGTTTAGGGGAAGAAGAATTTGCTTTGCAAAGTTCAAAACAAATGAATTTTGGGCTACAAGGGATCGACCGTTGATTACACGATTAGAGGGTTTTGGGAACAATACTCAAGGGGCGGCGATAGCAATTGCTAAAAGGGGAACACCGAGGAAGTATGGCGAGAAAAACTGGTCGAAAAGGCCTAGGATCAAGGTCAGGACCACTTTTGTTCGGTGAGAAATTTTGCAGGCCATGGAGAAGGCTTGAGGGTGGTTGCGTGTCCAACAATTTTAGCATGTCCTATGGTAAAGTATAGGAAAAGACTAAGGGCTAATATTGTGAAGCAGCTGGTGTGGTAGTTGACGGGCATTCCGCCAAGGGTGGATGGGAGTCACCAGTCTCTAGCTTAAAAGGCTAACGCTAGACCCTGTTTAGCTTCTTAGCGAGGCATCTTGGATTATAAGGGTGGATCAGGCTTCAAAGTCTTGTAGAGGAACTGCTTCAACTACTACAGGCATGAAGCTGTGGTTTGCGCCACAGATCTCTGAACACTGTCCGTAGAATACGCCAGGGCGAGATGCAATGAAGGCTGTCTGGTTTAGTCGTCCGGGCACTGCGTCTATTTTTACGCCTAAGGAGGGGACGGCCCAGGAGTGTAAGACGTCCTCACCGGAGACAAGAACTCGGACGGGGGACTCAACGGGGGCAATTATTCGGTGGTCTGCTTCTAGGAGACGGAATTGTCCGGGGGTCAGGTCTTGTGTCGGGATTATGTAAGAGTCGAACTCAAGAGCGTCGTAGTCAGTGTATTCGTAGCTTCAATATCATTGATGGCCCATGGCTTTAATGGTTAGGTGAGGATCATTAATCTCATCCATAAGGTAAAGAATGCGGAGAGAAGGGAGGGCAATTAAAATAAGGATAATTGCTGGGAGGACGGTCCAAATAATTTCGATTTCTTGGGAATCTAGGATATATTTATTAGTTAAGCTAGAAGTAACTAGGGCGACGATAAAATAAAGGACTAGTGTGCTGATTATAAAGACAATTATTATAGCGTGGTCATGAAAGTGAAGAAGTTCTTCTATCACAGGAGAGGCAGCATCTTGGAATCCGAGTTGGGAGGGAAAGGCCATGATAAAACACGTGAGGAGTTAGCTCACAACCTGGCCCTGACAAGGCCATGTAATTAAATTTTACTAGTGTCTTTAAGAAAGTGACAGAACGGTCATGTGGTTGGCTTGAAACCAATTTATGGGGGTTCAACTCCTCCCTTCCTCGTTAGTTATAATGAATTTGTACAAATGCAGGCTCTTCAAATGTGTGGTATGGTGGGGGACAACCGTGAAGTCATTCTACATTAGTTGTAGTAAGCTCTACGGAGGATACTTCACGTTTAGCGGCGAATGCTTCTCAAATAATAAATAGGAATATAATGACGGCGACTAGAGAAACTAGGGACCCAATGGAAGACACTGTGTTCCACAAGGTATATGCATCTGGGTAGTCTGAGTACCGCCGAGGTATCCCGGCTAATCCGAGGAAATGTTGGGGGAAGAAGGTCAGGTTTACCCCAATAAACATGACTGTGAAGTGAATTTTTGTTCAGACGGAGTGCATGGTGTATCCTGTGAATAGCGGGAACCAGTGTACGAAAGCGGCAACAATGGCGAAGACGGCTCCCATTGAAAGTACATAATGGAAATGTGCTACGACGTAGTAAGTGTCATGAAGGACAATGTCTAGGGACGAATTGGCAAGGACGATGCCTGTTAGGCCTCCAACTGTGAATAGAAAAATAAACCCCAGGGCTCAAAGAAGGGGGGCTTCTCATTTGATTGTTCCGCCATGAAGGGTTGCTAGTCAGCTAAAGACTTTTACACCAGTAGGGATGGCAATAATTATTGTGGCGGATGTAAAATAAGCACGTGTGTCTACGTCTATTCCGACTGTAAACATGTGGTGAGCTCAAACAATGAACCCAAGGAGTCCAATGGCTATTATAGCTCAGACTATTCCTATATAACCGAAGGGCTCTTGTTTGCCGGCGTAGTAGGCTACGATGTGGGAGATTATACCAAATCCTGGGAGAATAAGAATGTAAACCTCGGGGTGGCCAAAGAATCAGAAGAGGTGTTGGTAAAGGATGGGATCTCCTCCCCCTGCAGGGTCAAAGAAGGTGGTGTTTAGGTTTCGGTCGGTGAGGAGCATGGTGATACCGGCAGCTAGTACAGGGAGTGAAAGAAGTAGAAGAACGGCAGTAATTAAAACGGCCCATACGAAGAGAGGGGTTTGGTATTGAGAAATGGCGGGAGGTTTTATGTTGATAATTGTTGTAATAAAATTAATTGCCCCTAAGATAGAGGAAATACCGGCTAAATGGAGAGAAAAAATAGTTAAATCTACAGAGGCACCTGCATGGGCTAGGTTTCCAGAAAGAGGAGGGTAGACGGTTCACCCGGTACCTGCCCCGGCTTCTACACCTGAAGAAGCTAGTAAGAGGAGGAAGGAGGGAGGGAGGAGTCAGAAGCTCATATTATTTATTCGAGGAAAAGCCATATCGGGGGCTCCGATCATAAGGGGAATAAGCCAGTTTCCAAAGCCTCCAATTATAATGGGTATAACTATAAAGAAAATTATTACAAAGGCATGAGCGGTAACAATTACATTATAAATTTGGTCGTCTCCCAATAGGGAGCCAGGTTGGCTAAGTTCTGCCCGAATGAGCAGGCTAAGGGCAGTTCCGACTATCCCGGCTCAAGCGCCGAAGACTAAGTAGAGGGTGCCGATGTCTTTATGGTTGGTAGAGAAAAATCAACGTGTGATGGCCACAGATAGGGTGGCTGAGTTTTAAGCGGTGGATTGTAACCCCACGAACAGAGGTTTAAGTCCTCTCCCTATCAAGCCTTGAAGTGTTTCCACATGTTAGATTGCAAATCTGAAGTAGCAGACTAACGTCTACCGGGGTTTCCCCCGCCTTCCCGCCCAACAGGCGGGGGAAAGGTAGACGGATGCTCACTGGTTTGGGCGTTTAGCTGTTAACTAAAAGTTTGTAGGATCGAAGCCTACCTGTCTAGAAAGGCTTTAGCTTAATTAAAGTATCTGTTTTGCATACAGGAGCTGTGGGATAGTGCCCCGCAAGTCTTATCAGGGACTGGGAGATTTTCACCCCCGCTGAGAGCTTTGAAGGCTCTTGGTCTTGTGCTAACCTAAGTCCCTTAAAGGGCTACTAGGGCTAGTGCAGCGGGGGTGAGGGGTAGTAGAGAAATAGTGGCAATAGCTAGGCAAGCTAGGGGGAGTGTTAGCTGATGGGATGGTAGTCGTCAAGGAAGTGTGCCGGCTAGATTATTAGGAAATATAGTGAGGGTTATAGCGTATGTAAGTCGGAGATAATAGTACAAACTAAGGAGTGCGGTGAGCGCCGCAAGGGTGGCGGTGGGAGCTAGCTCTTGTTTAGAGAGCTCTTGGAGGATAAGTCATTTGGGTATAAACCCTGTCATTGGAGGGAGACCTGCAAGAGATAGGAGCACAAGGGGGGTGAGAGCTACAAGTGCAGGTGCTTTTGCTCAGGAGATGGCTAGTATATTAATGCTCGTGGCCTTGGCTAGTTTTAAAGTAAGGAATGTTGCAGTTGCAGCGGCGATGTACACTAAAATAGCAAGGGTAGTTAAAGAAGGGGCAAATTGTAGGACTAGCACTATTCAGCCTAGTTGGGCGGTGGAAGAGTAAGCTAGGATTTTGCGTAGTTGGGTTTGGTTGAGTCCTCCTCAGCCCCCAATAAGGGTCGATGCTAAGCCTAAAAAAATGAGAAGGGGAGAGTTGACAGGTTGAATTTGAAGGAGGAGGGTGAGGGGGGCTAACTTTTGTCAGGTGGCCAAGACCAGGCCTGTAGTAAGGCTTAAGCCTTGAAATACCTCTGGCATCCAGGAATGAAGAGGGGCAAGCCCAAGCTTAAGGGCTAGGGCAAGGGTGATAATAGCGATTGGGAGAGGGTGGGCGGCCTGTTGAATGTCTCATTGGCCGGTGAGGTAGGCATTTGTTGTGCCGGCAAAAAGTAGTACGGCGGCGCCCCCAGCTTGAATAAGGAAATATTTGGTGGCCGCTTCAACTGCCCGGGGGTGGTGATTTTGTGCTATTAGTGGAAGAATTGCAAGGGTATTGATTTCGAGGCCGACCCAGGCGAGTAGCCAGTGGGAACTTGCGAAGGTTATTGTAGTTCCTAGGCCGAGGCTAAATAATAGAAGGGCTAAGACGTAGGGGCTCATTAGTAAAAGAAGGACTTTAACCTACATCTTTGGGGTATGGGCCCAAAAGCTTGTTTAGCTGATTTTACTAGATTGTAGTGTAGATGGAAGCACAAAGAGTTTTGATCTCTTCAGGTCGGGTTCAAGTCCCCACTTTCTAAGGAGTCGGGGGGGTTCTATCCCCCATGATTCACTCTATCAAAGTGACCCTTTGTTTCAGGCACAACTCCTGGGTTAAAATTGAGGGGGGAGCCCAGTAAATGCGATTGGGAGGGCCAGGTGTCAAATAACTAGTGCTAGGGTTAGGGGGAGAAAATTTTTTCAAATTAGGTGTATAAGCTGGTCATATCGGAAGCGGGGGTAAGATGCTCGGACCCAGAGAAACACAACGGAGAGAAGAGCGGCCTTTACTATTAGGTTAGTGGTAGTTAGCTCAGGAAAGGAGGGAATGTGGGAGGCCCCTAGGAATAGAATTGTTGAGAGTGTATTTATAAGTAAAATATTAGAGTATTCTGCTAGAAAAAATAGGGCGAAAGGGCCGCCTGCATACTCTACGTTGAAACCTGAGACTAGCTCAGACTCTCCCTCGGTGAGGTCAAAGGGGGCACGGTTTGTTTCTGCAAGAGTAGAGATGTATCATATTGCAGCTAGGGGTCAAGCAGGCAACACTAGTCAGATGCTCTCTTGAGCAATGTTGAAGGTTTGTAGTGTGAAGCCCCCGGCAAAGATGATTACACTTAACAGGATTAAGCCAAGGCTAACCTCATAAGAAATGGTCTGGGCGACTGCACGGAGGGCGCCGACAAGGGCGTACTTCGAGTTAGAGGCCCATCCTGATCCGAGGATAGAATAAACTGCTAGGCTGGAGAGGGCCAGGACGAATAGTACGCCGAGGTTGAGGTCTACAACTGGGTGGGGAAGGGGCAGGGGGGCTCATAGTGCAAGGGCTAAAGTAAGTGCTAAGATAGGGGCGAGCAAAAACAATAGGGGGGAGGAAGTGGAGGGTCGAATGGGTTCTTTGGTAAATAATTTTAGGCCGTCTGCAATTGGCTGGAGGAGGCCGTAAGGCCCTACAATATTGGGGCCTTTCCGTAGTTGCATATAACCAAGGACTTTCCGTTCAAGCAGGGTTAGGAATGCGACAGCCAATAAGACGGGGACAATATAGGCTAAGGGGTTCACAATTTGTGTTAGAAGCGTTGAGAGCAT
>NW_011371357.1:0-3363 GCF_000735185.1 Notothenia coriiceps | reverse complement strand
ATCTAATCAGCTCTCTCTCTCTCTCTCTCTCTCTCTCTCTCTCTCCCTACACCCTCCCACTCTCTCCCCTCCCTACCTTCTTCATCCCAACACCCACTCATTCTCTCCTAGGTATTTTTTCTCAAAGATGAATATCAACTCACCCGCTCTCTCTTCTCTCTTCTCTCTGTCAGTCTCTGCGATAAGTATTTGGAATAAGTGGAAAAGCTAAAAAGTAACCATGAAAGGAGAAAGACACACACATCTGACACACACATCTGAAACACACACACACACACACACACACACACACACACACACACACACACACACACACAGGCCAACAGAGAGAGTAATCATAGGGATGTGTTACATCCCTAGCCAGGGTAAACTACCCTGACAGAGTTTGACATGGCTACATGCTCAGGGTGACAAACACTATCACAGCACCACGCGACTCGCCTCATATCCTATGACACACATGATGCACTGACACACACACACACACACACACACACACATATATAAATCTACACGCACAAACATTTACACACACCCACACACGGGAGAATCAGATGTAAACACACACTTTGGCAGACATTCTGAGGCACATATTGATATTGTGTCAGTGATATGCACGAACACAAAGTGGAGGTAAACACACACGGACATAAATCAGAGCAGGAGGTTAGATCAAACATACGCAGGCGCTCACAGTGGGGGGTTGGTACCAAGTCTATTTACTCAAGTACTGTACAATTCTGTACAGTAGCACAGAAAAGTTGTTCAAAATAGTAGATTTTGCACTCAAATTCAAACGGAACATCCAATACTTTCTCCCTAAAGATTCAACCTCTTCTGGGAAAAGACAGCATGGAGAACTGGCAGGGAAATAAGTTACTGCAGTGGAAAAGTAAGAAATATCTTTTTCCCCATTTCTATCATTTCATTGAACTAATTACAATATATTTTCTTTTGTTTATATATGACTCTTTGGCTTTAGTAACATGTTTGATCCATAATGCCATGGCAATTAAGCCAATTTAATTAACATTTTGTTCAATTGTATGCAGTTCGACTGAACCAGATTTCAGATGGAAATGAAAAGATGTTTTTACAGCCGTTGTTACTTGAAAAATGAAGCTTGTTTGGGGTCATTTCGGTTCTCGGGAGATGACAGGAAATGATGTGAGAGACAGAAATGAGAAATGACATGCAAGCGTGTTGCGTGTTATGGTCATCACCAACACCTCGCCTACCATGCGCCCATAAGACTACAATTAAAGAAGTACAAAACAAGTTATTCTTACAAATTATATATTTTGTATAGATCTATCATACAGTTTGACATCTGTTTACAATATATAGTAGGGGTGCACCGAATGGGAAATTCTTTGCCGAAACCGATAACGAAAATAGGAAACAGTTGGCCAAAAACCGAATGCCGAAAGCCGAAAGGGCCTTTTTAACCATTTTCGGCCGATAATTTTCGGTGGCCGAATATTCGGTGCATCCCTAATATATAGTAATATATCACCTTTAAAGAACTGTAAATGCTGTTTGCATATTAATATCATTGTAATGCCAAACTCTAGGAAGACACAGTGAGTATATTTCACAAATGATTCAAATGTTTCCTCCATTTCTAGACGTACACATGCANGTTGCACTCGGGTGCCACTTACAACAGCTCCTCTACTCCCAAACGTCGTTACACAGTCCCGTGCGTCACTACACACGTACACATGCAGATCTTTACTCCCTTTGTCAAACTTAGTAAACACTTTATATGAAGTGACACAGCAAGATCTTCAAACGAAATGTTACTCCATACATTATACGTTTGTCGTATAAATTGTCAAGAAATTTTCCATCTATATCATGCATATATAACATATGTCTACCAAAGTTTCGACATAACTATCTAGCATAATGTTTTATAATAGTAAAATTCTTATTGAAAACAAAACATTGAAGACCAATTAACATCCAGACTATTCTACCCGCGCTACATCGCCTCCCTACGACATTAGGGCTGCTCAATTAATCGTATTTTAATCGCGATTACGATTATGGCTTGCAACAATTACGAAAACAACGTAATCGAAATAAAACGATTATTTTTTTATTATTACTTTTTCTTTTCTTTTTTTTTATTACTTTTTTTTAAAATAGTTTTTTCAGTTGAATTATACTTAAAGTTCAGGGTAATCAACGGTTAAAAACATAATGTTCAAATGTTCCAATAAATTGATGTTTTCAAAGTAAATCGTTTTTAATAATCGTGATATCAATTATTGACCCAAATAATCGAGATTATGATTTTTGCCATAATGGAGCAGCCCTAGCTGACATCCTCCTCTCAACAGCGCGAGCCCACTGCCAGCAGACAGCAGTCTCCGGAGAGGCCGCGCTCACATATGATGTCACCGCCTAACTCCCATATCCCACTTCTATCACGCCACGCTGCCTCATCCCCTAACGAGGAGACCCTGTTCCTCTCTGTTACGCTGGTCAGTCCGAGTCTCCGTTTCAATATAGATCTGTTTCCTAACCTTGCAGCCCCGATGCTCTCTTAGCATATTATGTTCTCCAAGGCTATTAAACCCACCACAGTTTGTTGAATCATTGATTTTGTCACTCTTAGCATGAGGTGGCTCCTTAATTGCTAGTGACAACACTGTGCTGCCCTATAGTGATATTTCTAAGTTAAGATTTTCAAAAAAGAGGTTCCGTTACGAGATTTAAAATTGACAACTAAATATGCCATGTGTCATTTACTAATTAATCGACATTGCTTCTGTCCAAACAATAATCTTAAACCCACACAGTGACACATTATAAAGGGCCTATTTGTGCCTGCCTTATTGACTAATACCCTCTGATTTAAGCCTCTGGGTACATCAACTCCGGTTCGTCCGCTAAGCTGTCCCCTAATCAAACAAGAGAGCAAATATAGTATGTGACAATGCTGAGCTGTCTCCTCCACTTTGGTCTCAAACTGCCCCCCCCCTTCACCCAATGCTTCATCATGTTTTCACCTATTCACTTTGCATCTCATAAAATAATGTGCCTCTCAAGATGTCTTTGTCCAATGGGCGGACAGTGCTGGAGCACCTATTACTCACTCATGTTTGAGCCGATTAGGCTGCAGCCATGTCACGCCAGAGTTTCCCTCAGGCCATGGCATTTTGTTTTTTGGTGTGTGTGTTTGTGTGGACATTTGGATGACTGTTTCTGCATCCATCCGAATTTTTGAAATGCTGTATTAGACTGTTCGTGTGTGTGTGTGTGTGTGTGTGTGTGTGTGTGTGTGTGTGTGTGTGTGTGTGTGTGTGTGTGTGTGTGTGTGTGTGTGTGTGTGTGTGTGTGTGTGTGTGTGTG
>NW_011371356.1:0-7576 GCF_000735185.1 Notothenia coriiceps | reverse complement strand
GCGGAGGAGACACCTGGACATGTCTACGAGCAGCAAACCTTCAACAAAGATCGCTAAATGGGTGGCGAGTGGCGACAGCTTGCAGGCCAATTAACAATGTGGAGGACGAGGGGCTGCGTGATATAATTCGGGTCGCATCCAACGACTGCACCTATGAATTGCCTTCCAGAGCCACCACTGTGTCGAAAATACACAACTTGTATGAAGTCCAAACAGCGAAAGTAGAGGAGGATTTAAGAAGACTATTGGACTTCACTCAGTAACATACCTCGGGGGCAAAGCGCATTATTTTGACCCACAGTGGGAACTTCAGTCTCATGCTTCGACAGTTATGAAAACAGAGTGGCATTTCGCCGACAACTGCGCCCCCACACACACACACACACACACACACACACACACACACACACACACACACACACACACACACACACACACACTAATATTGTATTGTATGAGAGAGGTTCCAGGTTGAATTGAGGCGAATATTTGTAATGTTCAGAGGTTGTTGTGTTTAATATTCATGANTTCTTACACATTACATTTCAACATAGCAGTTTAGCGTCAGATTTTCAGCATAAAGCATTCCCACTAGCAATCTCTTCAGGAATTGCATTCTCTAGGTTGTTGTGTTTAATATTCATGAGAATATTTGTCATTGATCAAATGATAATAAACAAACATTTGCATAAAGCATATTTGTCCACTCATATGTTGATAAGAGTGTTCAAAACTTGAAAAATATCCCTCTAAAGTACATTTAGAACAGATAAAAAATGTGCGATTAATCGCGATTAACTATGGACAATCATGCGATTAATCGCGATTACATATTTTAATCGACTGACAGCCCTAGTCATATTACATGTCATTGATTTTCTTTCAGACAACCCTTCCCAGACACTTTTGCAAAATAATTCACGGTATATTTTTCTCCTCTCCACCTGAGAAATCCAGAAAATCTTTTTTCGAATGTCATTATTGAAACAAAAAGCAGTTTATCGAGTAATCTTTTTAAGGATTGTTAGATTGATTTGTTTTTAATGAGATACTTGTACGGGGAAAGTTAATTACCATAAAGTACCTTGGAGGAAACACTTAAACGTCGGTTGATGCAGGTTGGGTAAGCAATTGTTTCAAAATGCTTCATATTCCGATGGAACCGTATACACCTGGGTGCAGCCCAGGACAATAAACCTACTGGCTACTGCCACTGAATATTAAGTTTAGTAAATATGTTCTTGAATTAATGGACACCAGATATGTTTTGCAAAACACATAATTGAGTGTAAAAACTACTACTTATTTGATCTAACTGTTCTTCCAACTTTGGGGTACACTATTTTATTAGATTCATAAAACATGTGTGCCTTGGTTGCCGAGTGTTTTTAGCACATTCATTTGGACCGCACAACCCTTCTGTCTCCCCTATTCATTTCAAGATAGTCCTCCGTGAATACTGGTAAGAATGCCAAAACAATTAAAAAAAAAAACATTTAAAAAAAAAGATTCACAGAGAATCACAGGACTTTAAAAACCCATAAGAAACAAGTAACGAGAAACACATAAATAATAATGAATTAGAGTGAAATATTTCATATGTGTCCTACATTGACTTACAGAGGAAAAATGGAGGCAATCCAACTTTTTTTGCTTCATATTTGGTTATTTTCTTCCCACGTCTTCCTCTTTTTACATCTTGGAGCCTTCACATAAATGTCATGGAGCACAGATTATGATAAGTGTATTACAAGAAAGTCAATGAGAAAATTAGCCTTGGTCTAACTCCTAATAAAATGAGTGGGAATGAGTGGTAAAGAAGTTTCCATCTTGCTGCTGTGATGGAATATCACCCGACAAACAGCACCACACACACACACACACACACACACACACACACACACACACACACACTGAACTGATTACTCAGGATTCACCTGCTGCTAGTTAAAACAGAGCGCAGTCGGACCAGAATTCTTCTAAAGTTGTCTCACTCTGTTGTGACTCATGGTTGCCAGGGTGGGGCTCCATCTTATCGTAAGAGAACCAACGGCCATTCCCTCAAGCTGTCCCAACATCAGCCCTGAAAATACCTCTTGAAAACATTTTGCTAAGCCAATAATGTGGCTTAGGCTGTGTTTGATAGGATTTCTCCGGGCCGAGGTGAGAGCAAGGACTAAATGATGGCACTAAATCTTTCAAGTGCGAGTCCCAGAGGAGATCCTGGACGTTAGACTGGGGGAGGTTTTTTGGGAGCCTCTCCAGGAAATTCCGCATGCACAATTTGTCTTTGTAACAGGAGAGCTGGCACGGCCCCTCGGCTTAAGGATGTCATGACCGGACCAACTTAGCACGCAGCAGAAGTGCTTATTGCGCATTGTATACTCATTCCTGACACAGGGGAGCCTGGCGTGGCTCGCATCCCGGTGATCAGACTCAAACATTTTCTCACCGCAACAGTTTGTAAGAGACCTGGTGAATTTCCACGAACCTCAGCATGAACTCTACCACTTAACCATGAGAGACTCCTCATTTAGGGAGAGGCCAGAGTCTGATAAACACTGGGAGAGAAAGAAAGAGGAAGAAAAAAAGGACATGAAAATGGAAAACAGTGCTGGCACTTCCAGCAGGTTTATTTGAGGCCGTGACAGTGAGCCCTTGGAAAAGAGATGGCGTCTTAAGCCGGGGCACAGATGGGCGGAGGGTACACAAAAGGGGTCGTGAAAAGTAGACACGGCATGTCAAAGCCCTCTCGCTTCTTTTCTGGAGTCTGGAAGATGAAGGAAGAAAAAAAATCTGATTATTTTCCTCTCCCGATCCCTGGACTCGGTGGTGCAGAGTGAAGACACTGCCAGGGAACAATTTGTACAGCCATTATCTTAATCCGCTAAAGACGAGAACTGCAGGCCACGCTCCTGGTCCGATGTTTCATCATGAGATGAAAAGAGGATTTCTGAAGTGCTTTATTTAGAGATTATCATCTCATTCTTTCTCTTGTGTCATTTGGTTGCTGATAGTGCAACCAAAAAAAAGAAACACTCACTCAGGTTGCAACTGACTTCCTTTGCACATCTGTATGAAATATATGTGTGCATGCATGGAAAACTTTAAGTAACACACTCAAAAGATATCCAAAATAAAACTAAAAGGTTTTTGTTTTTTTAATAGCGACCACACTGCACAGACATGAATAAGAACATTTGGAGTTATACTAAGATATCACAATGTAAGAAGCTACATTATATTCTGCAGCTAAGAAAAGGTAAAGAAAAGTCATGAAACGGATATGTATGTCAAACATATGCAGTACTCAAGGCTCAGTCTTTTAGGAGAATGTCATCCTTAGTTTCGTTCTGTCAGATCTCACTTCACAGAGACATACTTTACAGGCCACAGAAACCCGGAGCAGAGTAGCTGTGCAGAGGAGCTGTGAAGGTCAAGCAGAGTAGTTCTTTAATGGGGTTTGGTGTTCCACCAAGTCAAACTGATGGTGATAGATGGTAGAAACAGTACAAAGCCAGGAAACTGTCAGGCAGTGGTGTTGGATTTCATCAAAGGAGAATTCCAGAACATGAAAGCAGACTCAGTTCTGTAACCTCTACCAAGGTAGTAGTTTCTGTCTATTTGTCAATGCTAGTGGCTCTGTGTGGCTGTACTTAGGCATTCAGGATGCTAAGAATCACAATATGACAATACTAACATACAGATTTTAACAAGTCTTGACACAAAATAAGCAAGTTTGCAGCAGGCAAACATTTGCTAATCATCACTTAACTCTTAGCACCAACACTCATGGTAGCCTTAGAGTACAATCAAAACCAAAGGGATTACCAAAGCCAACAGTATACATTGTCAATGAACTATCAATATCTGTGCCAACTTTGGTGTTAATCCAAGTAGTACATATGGAGATATTTCACTTAATAAATGAAAACTTTGAGCTGCGGGTGATGTTAAAATTAAACATCAGAGCAGAGTCTTCTTTTTAAAACAAATCGCAATATCTGGGGAGCTTTCCATACCAAATGTCATGGCATTATAAATAATATTTGAGTATTGACCAACCAACTTCACCACTCTTAGAACTACGGCACTGGCATGACTAAAAACCACTGAACACATTGCAGGCGCTCAGTGGAAAGTTAGGCCAAAGGGCAAGAAAGAAACAAATTACTAACAGAGTTATTGAACAGAAAGCGCCAACATGTGTTCATTTATAAAGCAATTTGTACACATATTCTTTGGAACAATATATCTATTTTTATGGTTCATGTCCATTTCAGCCAAAACAGATTATCCATTGTTTTAATGTTATTTTACCACTTAAATTTCACCCCATTTTCATTACATTTGATACCTAAAACGTTTTAATCATCCCAAGAAAATGTACTCATTTGTTTTGAAAATTCAAGATACTTTAACTAGATGCCAAATTGTTGAACATTAGTCAAGGTCTATCAGTAAATTGCCAATTGTTTGTCTTGCATTTTCCTACAAAGTGCAATTGACATTTGCACAGATCAAGTCCAGTCATTCCTGCAAATGTTGAAGACATGACTTTATCAGGGATGCACAATGAATTGAAATGTGCTTTATCAAGACAAGATGGTTAGGTTATACAGGGTAGTATGGAGCATTATTAAATTAAATTAGGATGGATGACAAAGGAGACTATAGCCAAGAGTTATAGCTCAAATGTAGCCAGCAGCATAAAGGTTGCTTTAATGGTGCTTGTGCTACTCTGAGCCAAACAATATACACTACACGCACTGGCAACAGGCCTCACCAGAAAAAAAAACCCTGTACGAACACACACAGAGTTTTTCTATCTACCAAATGCACTCTTGAATGAGAAACAGGAGTTTGGAAGGTCCCAAATGATGTATTCTGGTGAAAATTGACGAATGGAAATATCATCCCGCAGCAACACAACCCACCTGCAGTGCCAAACGAGAGAAAGCCAATGGACGTGACTACATTTATAGAGTCACATTCAGCTCGACTTCCTCTTTCAGGTCAAGAGCCGGTGCCTTTATAGCCTTGGAAGGGCCATCTCAGTCCAACTTGGCAGCAGAAGGACACAACTTTGATGTGCAGAAAGTTGACTTGACCTGTGTTTACGGCTTCATAAATCAGGATGGAAAGCTGGGGGAAGGACAGACTGACGCAATGAGGGAACGATGGGCCGCAGCGGAGCATGTGCATTTTATTATACAGCCGGTATAAAAATGTCCTTCACCATCAACACACATTAGCAGCAAATTGTAGCTCCACAGAAGCCGACTGATAGCTGGCACACCGGTAGATGTGCATACGGTATATGTTACCATTCAACACTCAATGGTAAAAAAATGCAGACCATAACACGAGAGACAACCAGTCTGCAGACAAACAGTATATCAGTGGGAGCTTTCAGGAACTCACATTTATAGAGGTGGTGTTTATGTGGCGTTTGAGTGTGTTGGGCAATGTCCGCAGTACACAAAATGTCTTGCCTGTGATGTCATTGGTGCTAGAAAGACACCTTGTATCAGTGTTTTATGTGTTAAGAAGAATCAGTCATGTGTTTCAGGGAGGAAAAACAGCTCATGAAATATTTGTTGTTCGCCTGGGTAAAACTGATTTACGCAGGGTCTTGTATGACTGGTGGTTTCTACATCAGACTATATTATGAGTCACTTCGGCACTCCAGGAAACCCTCTGTTTTTAATGTTCAGTGCTGTCAGTAATGACTCAACATGTCTTTACTCAACATAAACTTGTTTTTAATAATCTGGGCCAATTCCTTTTATAAGCCATGTATATTTGAAAGAAGCTCTTCAATGAATTTGAGTATCAAGTGTTTGCTTTAAAAGTCTTTGATACATAAATACAATACCCCTTATTCAAGCACTCTGCTGGCCAGATGGCCACAAACCATGATCATGCAAAAATCAAAGGATTACTTTAGCTGCTGGATTAAGAGAGTCCGTGAAAGCATACACGCACAAAGACCTTCAGATCCCCAGAGTCTTTACTGAATCCAAGTAAAACCCTCTTTATAAAGATGTGGTGCTCTATGAAAATCAAACCTGTATTTATTATAGCTGCACTCAATGATATCTGGAATAATATATTTTGAACTTAACAAATAACCAGAAAATTACAGCAAAGCCTTAAATACTGTAATATAGTACTCAAATATCCGTACAAGAAATCCGACATGCAGTTTTGTTCTCAATGGTCTAGTGCATGGAACTTCAACAGGTCAAAAAACACTTTTAAATCAATAGTGAGAAGTTTATTCAATCAATGTTGAGCACATTAGGTCAGATGGGGTTCTATGTAGGTCCAAAGGTTTATAAATGTATGCTTTGGAGATTTCTTTCTTACCATTATGACAAAAGAGTTCAAGGGATATACTTTCAACTCAAAATCTTCAAATCACACATGCCATCTGTACGTCAAAAGCGAAGAGGGAACAAAATCCATGCCTACAGCTGCGACTAATATAGCGCTTATGGATTCAACATGCAAGTGGGTGGATTCCAAGGGTCTAGTCTTGTAAGCACAGCCTTCTCTCTTCATTCTTGACCCCTTAAACATAGGTTGGTTGCCTTGACACCACTCCAACAATCCCCCCCCAAAAAAATCAAGTTGAACCGCCCCAGCCCCAGTAAAAACCAGAGGTTTATGTGAAATTGTTATTTTGTTTGAAATAATGGCTTTAGTGTGCAATTATACGTTTTAATTTTGTGTTTGCGTTCATTTAAAAATAAATCAAACTCCCAAAAAACGTATACAGCGTCTGTTTGCTTTTATTAACATTGGAATTGACTGTGTAAGCCGCCACTGGGGGGAGAGAGCTCTCTCCTGACAGACTGAGCGGCTCTGATAACCTCAGCCCAGTGAGGTAAAGGCACACCTTTATATGATCATTATAGTTATAAGAGAACAGATGAAAAACAGGTATAAAATACTATGACAGTAAAAGTTGTTATTAATAAACAATACAGTTTGAAAGGAGAGTGATTTGTAAAATATCCATAAATAAAAAGTAAATCTGTGTACAGTTGTTTCATATGGGTGTTGAGAGATGTCTTAAAAAAAAAAGGTCCCGGGGGACCATCCCCCGGACCCCCCTAGAGGATGTTAGGTCCACCCCCCACTTAAATCATGTTCCAATGGATAGGATACTAAATACATTTGCACACATCTTGCGTCCATATCGTTCTGTTTTGGTGGTCATGCCACAACCGTGCACATGCACGAGTCATAGTGAGTGTCTGCATTTTGGGGGGGGGGGGTCGCCAGCTAAAATCTTGCCTAGGGCAGCAAATTGTTCAAAGCCGGCCCTGTATACAGAAGTGTCTCTGGACCCTCTTAGGAGCAGATCACGTGATGACACTGGCGAGCTGAGCGGAGTAGTCGGGTGCAGGCGGTAATCAGACTTAACTATGATTTAACCAAAACTGAAAGTCTCAAAGTGTAATGCGCAGTCAGTTCTATTAGTGTGTAAAAACATCTGCGTCTAAATGCCCGGCAGTAGTTTGACCAGAGCTAGAGCAAAGAAAGACAGCGGCCTCATGGCGGAAAT
>NW_011371355.1:0-5646 GCF_000735185.1 Notothenia coriiceps | reverse complement strand
GTCACACACACACACACACACACACACACACACACACACACACACACACACACACACACACACACACACACACACACACACACACACACACACACACACACACACACACACACACACACACACACACACACACACACACACACACACACACACACACACCTCCCTCTGTACAGTCTGTAAGCCATGCATCAAGTCCTACAGAGTCCGGCCCTAACACATGCTACAGTGAACGGATACCATCCATCACGGCGGCTGGAACAGAGACGCAGCAGCGGAACGAGAGCCGAGGTTTAAACCAATCAGGCGGCAGCGTGCGTGTCGTCCATCTCACCCAACCACAACCAATCAGAAGTTATCTCAGGGGGGTTTATATTGTCCTCCACAGTTTAGAGAAGTTCTCCACCAGTACGCCCACAGAGAGGCCCACAGATGACACGTCAGAAATACTAATGTGTTCTTTCAGCTGAAGGTTTTTTGTTGCAAAGAGGTGTAAGTCCTAGTTAGTAAATCTTCTGCTGGGAGATACAGATGGAAATGTCATGTTGCCTGTCAGAAGAGATGAGTTTACAGAACCAACCAAATCTTTTTTCATGTTACAGTAAGTATTTAAGTTTACTTATGAATGCAACAATCAACCTTTGTTTGTGTTAGTCCTATATTGTGTAATGGGCCTTTTTGAACATCTTAGATAAGTTCTCATGACTTACTGGATAAAAAAACGTATTAAATAAATGTCTATTTGTATAAAGACATGAATGCAGGAGCTCTACAGTGACTACATAACTCACACAAGTGTAAAAATACTAGCAATGTGTTTAGACCTTCAACCGGGACCAATACTAACGAAATGATGTTAGAACATTTGTAAATCCGTGTATTGCAAATGTTATAATCCTCTTATAAATGTAGCATCCTCTGGAACCTGTTGCTTTCTCCTTCTTTGATCTGTATGCATTTTCTTCTGCAAATGTTAGTAGTCTTGTGTTTTACTCCGCTTCACCGTATCAACAGGTTTGAAAATATGTCAGTACCTTTCCCTGTAGATATCAGAATATTGTGTGAGCTACCTTGTCTGAGCAGCAGCTGCAGCTTTCCTCTCTCCAACTCCAGACTGAGTCCTCTCCCTCTCTCTCCCTCTGCATGCATGCACGTCCCCGCAAGAATTCCTCAGGGTTTTAAACTCAGAGAGACGACCTTCTCGGATGTCTGCCTCGGGTCGGGGGTCAACCTGAACACCAGACTGCTGCTGCCGTCCAAACTCACCACATCAGAGGCTGGAAGACACAAAGAGAGACAGAGGCAGTCAGAGCAAAACATCCAAACCTCAACCCAAAGCAACTTAACAATTGTGATGACGTCTTGTTTGGAGTCATTTGATTTGTATTGTCATTATTGGAGGAAATAGCAGTTGCTTTTGTTTTGAAGGCAGTTTCAGGCACCATGGGATTTGGGGTTTATTGCTACGAAGGTGGAGGAGTTATTGGCCCCGTAAAAGCATATAGTTTCTTTCACGTCAGGAGAAGAGGTAGAACCTATTGTTCTTTGTTTGATGGTGTAAAAGCTAAGAAAATAAACTCAACAAACAGAAATCTTGTCTGGACAATGTACTCTCGCACTTATACGACTTGTTACCTGGTGTGTTAGCGACAGCTTGATTTTCAGAGTGTTTTTTCTTGTGTTTCTTTTTGGTTTGAAGACAAATAGTGGCTTCAACGTCTTTCCATTCACCGGGTTACAATGTGTGTGTTTTAATGTGGGTTATTTCTACATTGTCTCTCAGTGGGAAGAACAAACTGTCATCTTTAGAGTAAGCTCACAACAGATAATCAGGTGTCAAAATTGATTAAAAATGTCCCACACTACAAAACAAACACAATTTGGACAGCAATTCTTCTTGTTGTGGCTGCTGAGTACGACTGAGAATTTATTTAGTTTATTGCTGGGGGGTTCAGGCTGAGGTGATCAGTGTGTGTTGTGCGTGTATGCTGTAAAGACTGGACTGTAAATACTGAAGTGTTTGAGAGCAGCAGCTGAGTTCAGCATCTATTTCCTCGTCAGCCTAACATCTAATCTCTCCGACGGAACGTTTTTTAAAAGGCCTTGGCAAGCCTTTGACTCGATAACGGCAGGATTGACCGCTCTGCTTGCAGCAACGCTCTTATTGGATTGATCAGTGAACTTCCTGCTGATTAAAAAGCAGCTCTGAGTCATCCCTCAGTGAAGCTGAACACTTTAAGTCCACTCCACAACTCTGTGGACTAAAAGTCGACATTTCTTACTAGAATATGATGTTTGTATCTGATAATAATTATCCCCAAAACAGATTGGGGGGCTTGTTCATGACTCATATTGACAAACAGCTGCCAGATACTGAAGTTATACTACTGTGATACTTTTCTAACAAACCCAAGAAGCAACGTTTTTAATTCAAGAGGAAATATGGTTTTGTGTTCTCTGGCAGAACGTCTGCATTATCCAGAGAAATACTAAATATTTCAATTGTAATAATAATAATAATAATAATAAATTTAATTTCCAAGCGCTTTTTCAAATATTAAAACAGCAACACAACATAATTCACAAATTAAAAGCCAGTCTGAAGAGGTGTGTTTTGGTCAGTGGTTTGAAGGTGGGGGGGGCGGGTCAGTCTCTGATGTGTTGTGGAAGGGAGTTCCAGAGGGTGGGGGCAGCGATGGAGAAGGCTCTTCTCCCCCAGGTTTTTTTTATAATTGTATAATATATATAATAATCTTATGTAATATTAAAGGAACAACTGTGAGACTGCTAGCCCTGTTCCTTCAGAATAAAAGCTGTATCTTAACAGACAAAAACAATAACACATTTGGGACCAAAACTGCACAAATGATATATTAAAACTATTTCCAAGATTTATAACGTGTCCTTATAATCATCCCAAGAACAAATACAGGCTTGTTCGTGACTCACATGGAACAACACATGTTTCTAACAGACCGCAGAAGCAAAATATTTCCGATTGGAGAGGAACTAGGATTTTGTGTTCACTGGCAAAACCTTTTTATTTTCCTAATATTTGTTGTATGATTTATATAATGATTCTTATATATATATAATCTTAAATATAATTTTAATTGCAGCAACAACTCTAAGACGTCTAGCCCTTATCCTTCAGAATAAAAGCTTAATCTTTTATCATGTGTTTACTGACCAGAAAACTCAAAACAATTGGCACAAAAACTGCAAAATGTAGATATTAAAATACGTATCAGTAACTTTACACCGTCTTTGAAGCTGTTGAGTACTTTTTAGTTTTTAAAGTTGGAGCTATATATTGCTTTATATTCATTTAATAGTTAAGCATGTATTTACTTACTGTTTTAGTGGATGTATTCTTATGTAGTGTTGTTATTTAAGTGAGTTAAAGTAGGTTTTATGCTTTTATTTTGAAGGCATGTTCGGGCACCTGGTGTAATTGTATATATTGACAGGTGGAGGTGGGAGTAGAGCACTAGTAGGTACATCGTTTTTTACCAGAGTGATTCAAGCCTCAAGGAAAGACATAGGAAAGGCTTGAGGAAAGGAATAGGAAACATGTTCATTGTTCTTTTGTTAATGATATTGGATCATGAAATAAATGTCTGGACCTGGATCATTGCCCTGCGTAATGTTCGCTAATTGGTTGGTGTTATTTTAAGTTAATTATCTGTTGTTGTGACTGAACTCACAGATGCATGAAGTGACAGACGGCAGTTGTGAGTCTACAGATGTTTCGTTTTTAAACATTTGATTCAGTGTGATCCTCTTTTTGATATTCCTTTAAATGATATGAATATAATTTAATACCTGCCAGGGGATATTCTGAAATGTTTCGTTGTGTCGTCTCAAAAGCTTGATACGTTTTCCCCCGTTATGGTAAACTGTTTGCTGCCAACAGATATATTTCATCTCAGAAAATGACATTAGTTTTTCCGAGGAGGATTCAGCTGAGCGTGTTACATTAGTTTCAGCCAGGAAAACCATGAGTGTCCTCTGCCAACCGTCACGCCGGCTGATAGAAATACAACACTAATATATCCGCCGTGTCCTCAAATAACTACAGGCCATTTATTAAAATCCATCTTTTTAATGTTTCTCATAATCCATTTATCTTTCAAAGGCGACAGCAGCAGACACCGTTTTGAGGGACATAAATACAAAACAAATCATGAATCCACTTTTCATTTGGGGAAGTAGTTATGAATGAACTACTTCGAATTAGTGCTGGGAGGTAGGAAATAAATTAAGTATTTAAGAGTATTTTCAAGGCTAACTAGCATTATCCTCACAACATATTAAACTACAGGCTGCAGAAGACTGATGAAATCAAGATTAAAGAGTAAACCAAATATACAGACATTCATGGTCCCCAGAGGATAAAGCCAACTGACTTAGTGATGCCCTGATTTACCCCAACATGGCAATTAAGTTGATATTTCAGCTTTTTAATTAATTACATTTCATTGAATGTCATGACAACTATTTGAGTAATTTTCATAACATTTGGTTTGACATTTATGTTCCCCTCAGGATCAATTATAATCACTTGGGGAATCTCTTTGCTCTTCATCTAGCACCGCTATGAGGTTCAAAATGATGAACTGCAGTGCGTAGTGTTTAGTGCTAATTAGAAAAATAAGCATTGTCATTTTTTGTTTACTCCAGCATGTCTTAACGATTCGTAGTGATGCTTATTAAGTTTGCTGTCCCAATCAAACAAACCAATGAATAAATTAGAGTGAGACACTTTTTCTTAATTTACATTATAATATAATCATTTAAAATAGTAACCCACTGAGGAAAAGGGAGGGCCACTTGAGTTTTATTTAACGCTAGAACCGCCAGGGGTCGCTGTATACCTAAAACCGCCAACGGGTCAAATGTACCCGCTATTAGAATGCATTGATTTTCAAGGTACAATGTTCTTTTATTTATCATACTAGAACACGGGGTTAACAGTGAGTTTTGATTGCACAGTGATGAAACTTATACCAATATAATCTGTGGACTCTCAGCTTTCATCTAGTTTCTGCAGATAACATGAAGTATAAAATATCGCTACCGTGAGTTATGTGCAAAGAGTCTCTCTATCTCTCTATCTATCTCTCTATCTATCTCTCTATCTATCTAAATATCTAAATATCTATCTATCTATCATCTATCTATCTATCTATCTAAATATCTAAATATCTATCTATCTCTCTATCTATCTCTCTATCTATCTATCTCTCTATCTCTCTATCTAAATATCTATCTATCTATCTCTCTATCTATCCATCTATCTATCTATCTATCTATCTATCTATCCATCTATCCATCTATCTATCTATCTCTCTATCTATCTATCTATCCATCTATCTATCTATCTATCTATCTCTCTATCTATCCATCTATCTAAATATATATCTATCTATCTCTCTCTCTATCTATCTATCTATCTATCTATCCATCCATCCATCTATCTATCCATCCATCCATCTATCTATCTATCTCTCTATCCATCTATCTATCCATCTATCTCTCTATCTATCTATCTAAATATCTATCTATCTATCTATCTATCTATCTCTCTATCTATCCATCTATCTATCTAAATATATATCTATCTATCTATCTATCTATCTATCCATC
>NW_011371354.1:0-9422 GCF_000735185.1 Notothenia coriiceps | reverse complement strand
TTCTTAGCCTATTCACAGAGTGTCTCGTGCCGACCTACAGACAGCCGAGAGGCAAAAGACACACATCCTTTACTCAAGTAGAAGTACAGATACTCGTGTCTTAAAATATTATGGTAAAAGTAGAAGTACTGACTAAACTTCTTTACTCAAGTCAAAGTAAAGAGGCTTTGAAATGTACTTCAGTAAAAAGTACCCATAACTAGCAGCTGTTTTAAAGAGTACCTGACCTCCCTTTATATTAATAGAACAATAATGTCATTGTTAGCTAATTAATGTTTCCATGGTGACCAACGGCAACATGACAACGTTTTCATTGGTCCCTCTTCTTTAGAGAAGACCAGGAAATGATGGATACACGGATCGTGTTCAAATCAATAGGCACGCAATGACTCTAAATAATAATGATCACGCCACCAAACACACATTCAGACTAAAGGAACCAGCCTGTTTGGAAAATGAGAGAAGTAGAAAGTACAGGTATTTGAGTTCAACATGTAAGAAGTAGAAAGTACAGGTATTTGTGTTCAACATGTAAGAAGTAGAAAGTACAGGTATTTGTGTTCAACATGTGAGAAGTAGAAAGTACAGGTATTTGTGTTCAACATGAGATAAGTAGAAAGTACAGGTATTTGAGTTCAACATGTAAGAAGTAGAAAGTACAGGTATTTGAGTTCAACATGTAAGAAGTAGAAAGTACAAGTATTTGTGTTCAACATGTGAGAAGTAGAAAGTACAGGTATTTGAGTTCAACATGTAAGAAGTAGAAAGTACAGGTATTTGAGTTCAACATGTAAGAAGTAGAAAGTAAAAAGTCGTCAGAAAAATAAGAAATGGAGTAAAGTACTGATACCAGAAAAATGTACTTAAGTACAGTAACAAAGTATTTGTACTCCACTACTTCCCACCTCTGCAGACGGTGGACATTGTGTCTCAGTGGACCCTGGTTCGTCTCTCACTCTGAGTCTCTGCCCCTTGACATTTCCTCGTCATCATTAATTCACTCGGTGTGTCTGTCTGGTTCACACTCAGCAAACACTCAGACTGGTTGGACTCCTGCTGACACACAGAGGTGAAATGTCAGCAGCAGCTGGAAAACTGTGGAAAATCCATCACTCTGCTTTACTGCTCTGTGTGTCTGGGGACAGCAGGGGGAGACCTATTATTATTATTAGTCAATTTATTGAACAGGTCAGAAAGATTTTACTTTTTTTTATTATAATTATAATTATAACAAAGAGATGCAAAACAAAACAAAAAATACGTTCAAGGTACAAAAAAGTAATGTTCAAAAGGCGCAAGAAGAAGCTTAAAAAACGTTTCTGGTCCCCCCCCTCCTCGAGCGTTCATTTGTCTTGAAAATAAGGTCAGCATCATCAGCGTCATGTTCGTCATATTGTAAACAAATTTACTTGTTTTTGTACAAAACAACCAACAAATAAATAACTTTTACAATGACAAAAAATTACAAATATGAGTTCACAGGTCCTGCTCATAACCATTAACGATTCGGTTTCTAAATAATAGTTTCAGTTTCGATACACTTGTACAATATTTAAATGAGTTTGCAGTGAAATCAGAGTCACCTGAAAGCAGAGGGCTCGCTCTCTGAGTTTCAGTTGCTGAGTCAGGAAGTCCCGCGGGATCTGAGCGAGTCCCAACATGTCCTCCTGCTCCTCGGAGGAAACACATCTACAACAACACACCACTGCTGAGAGACAGGATACACCACGCGTCATGTTGGTTCATCGTGCGTCATCGTGCGTCAAGCTGGCAAGAAATACAATTTTCCACCTGATTAACATCAGACGCTATTAGAAATCGCTTGGACTGTTGAAATTCATTTTTTGCTGTTCTAAATATCTTGAATTGCAATTCATTCAGAATGATGCGGGCAGGATTTTAACAAACAAAACAAACATGGATCACTTTTCTCCGCTGCTGGCATCACTGCACTGGTTACCGGTGTCTTTCAGAATTGACTTTAAAGTGCTTTTAATGATTTACAGGGCTTACCGTAACCCTCCATATTTGCAAGGACACTCAGATCCTACCAAAAGTATGACACAAGAAATCTGGAGAGGCTGCTTTCTGCTTTTATGGCAACTTGGATCTTAGCAAACCCCATATGCATTTTGAAATGTCAATTAAAGATCTACCTTTTTTAAGTGTTTTTTGATTTGGGGTTATTTTGTGGTATCACTGTTACTGTTTTACAGTTGTGTGATCTAACTCTTTCTGTGTTGTTTTTAATTATGTTTCTTACTATTTATTTTCACTCATTCTTATTGTTTTTTTGTATTTGATCTGGCTCTGTAAATTACCTTGGGATGCACCTTGCATGGAGTAATTACATTAAAAAAAACAAGTTCTAACCATTAGAATTAACACTGATATTCTGTACAAACTGTGAAGTCCACTGAGACCAATGTAACATTTATGATATTGGGCTATATAAATAAACATTGATTGATTGATTGATTGAACTTATTCAAATTCAACTTTATGCTATTGCCTTATCTGACACTACATTAGATTTACCAAGGCCTTGCTAAATGATGAGCTACTATTGCTAACTGTTGTAAAAAAGTTACTGTGTGCCCATTTACACACCGTGAAAAGTAAATGTACTCAATACTCAAGTTCTGTACACAAGTACTCAAGAGATACATGTACTTTCATTCTATGCTACTTAGTATTTCTACTCCATTATATTTTGGCAGCAAATATCATACTTTTAAATCCACTTATACAGTTTAATGTACTATCATGGATGAGAGAATGAAAGACATGTGAATACATTACTAACTATACTCAAGTGATATAATATATATTACTCAAAAATGGCCTCTACGGATAATGAGTTATTTTAGATTTGGTACTTTAAATAGACTAATACTTTTATGCTTTTACTTGAGTAACATTTTGATTGCAGGTATTTTACTGTAACAGAGTATTCTTACACTCTGGTACTTGTACTGTTACTCAAGTACAAGATCTGAGTACTTCTACCACCTCTGATTAAAGTAGGTTATCTGGGATCGTCAGTTGTTAAATGAACCTGTCTAACGGTGTGAACGAGGCTCAGAGGAGGACATGTCTCTGATGATGTCTCTGTGTCTCCTCCCGCAGGTTTGGACGGGACGTCGGAGGACATCGACAGAAGGAAAGAGGAGTTTGGACGAAACCTCATCCCTCCTAAAAAGCCAAAAACCTTTTTGCAGTTAGTATGGGAAGCCCTGCAGGATGTCACACTCATCATCCTGGAGGTGGCAGCCATCATTTCTCTAGGCCTTTCTTTCTACAGTCCGCCCAACGCCGAAAGACAGAGTGAGTTTGGATTTTAAACCTTTACATCTTCAGATAAGTCACTTTCCATTACTTGTATTTTGAACCTTCGTGTAGGCATAAACCAGCTATTTACAACTTTTAAGCAGGTTGTTGCTGTTCCAGCCCTCTTGAGATCAGATTTGGCTCTATGTCCCTGAACCAAAATAAGTTTGACACCCCTGCTCTAAGGCTAGCTGAGATTTTAACGTCAAAGCAGAAGTTTCTCACCCCTCCTAAAGTTAGTTGGTCTTGAATCCTCGTGTACAGGAAGGTCGGAGGTCACTTACTTCAGGTTCAGGTTATTTATTTGTACTCCTAGGTAGATTAGGTTTGCAGGTAAAAGACAAGGGATCCATTATGACACAGATTACAAAACAACATAGACAAGTTAACAGACAAAAAAAAGTTCTCCATCACATCTAACAACATTAAAAAACAACTACTACCAACCTGAGCAATCCAGAAAGTTAATAATATATACAAAATAAATAGCCTCTGTGTGACGCTGCTACAATAGTTAATTTGTGCGTTGGCTGCGGGAACAATGCTGTTTTTATACCGCTTAGTTCTACATTTTGGGACAACTAACCTCCTAAAGGAAGAAGCTTAAACCCTGAGTGCACCCTGGGTGTCATCGTCCAATATAGAGCTGGAAAACCGCTGTAACTGTCAGGGTCTCCAGGTTTAGATTTGGCTCATTAATCAATCTGCTAGAAGACTTAATGATCTGACTGAGAGAGTTTCTGCTCTTCAAAGACAGGGTACTAAACCATGACAGTAAAGAAAAAGACAGAATCTACGATTATTATCATGGTTTTGTCAACGGTGGAATAGGACGCTGGTGCTCCTTTTGGCACACAGCTTCACCATTTGCTTCAAAGATACATTTTGAGTCATTTGAGATATTTGTGTGATTCCACTCTCTGATTCTTGATGGCTGCAGTGTTTGGTTAAAAAAGCAGAGTTCATAACTCTAATATACACACTATTTTCACACATATAGTACATATATATCATATGTATATAAGAACCAATATTTATATATGTTCATTTTAATTAATTTCTTATTTTATAGTTAATTTATAATTTTTTGATTTTATCTTAACTGTTTATTAGGCGCGTTCACACCGGAGTACTTTTCCCCGTACTTTTCCCATTTAGTTCCGTTAGTACCCGTTCACACCAAAAAGAGTACTTAGTGCCGGGAACTTTTACCCCCATTTGTAGTGCCTGCTAGAGAGGTGGGACAATCCTGGGGAGAAAAAAGTGCCAATTTCTGATTGGCTGGGCGAATTGCAAACCACGCCCCGAAAAACTCTGAAAAGTTTTGTGAAGCCGCCATTGTATTTGTTGGCATTAGCATTATTAGCATTAGCCCCGCGCACCAACGGAGAGAGACTAACTTATGGCAACACAAAAAAAACATGGGAGCGGTGGAGTGATGAGGAGGTGTCGGCGTTCTGGCGATTTACTCGGAAGCTGCTTCTACTGAAGCCAGTCCCCAACTCCGGGGACTTCCGGCCGGGGACTTCGGTGGCAGTATACGCCGTGAAGTGGTTTGCGGCCTGCCAGTAAACCCAAAGCAGAAGAAGAAGAAGTGACGTCAGCGGCTAATGCCTAATCTTCCCTCAGGGAATTTATTCCGGTGTGAACCATAGGTGTGAACGCGATCTGTACTTAGTGCCATGGGGGTACTAAGTGCTGGCAAAGTAGTTGGTGTGAAAGCGGCTAATCTGTGTGAATCTTTCTTTGCTGTCCTGTTTTTCAATTGTACCCTGTTGCTGTTAAACTACTGAATTTCCCAGTATCAGAATACCTTTATTAGTCCAACAGAGGGGACATTTACATTATTACAGCAGAAAAGAGTCAAAGATAGCTTAATGTTACCTAAGAAGCATGCATACAAAAGTATTAAAGATGCAATAGGTATAATATAACAAAGTTACACAATTTACAAAATACACATCCTGTAACAATAAAGCCCCATCTTTTCTTATAATGTTGACACATGTTAGAAAAATAAAGTAGTCATCACATACAGAGCATCAACTAGTTCCTGAACAGTGTCCTACATGCTCAAGAGAGGGAGTTCCACAGTCACAAGATGGAGGAATAGAAAGCAGTATTCAATGTTTACTTCAGATTAGCTCCACGTCAGAAATGATCATGCTTGTCATATGTCTCTCTCCATAGAGGCTGAATCATCATGTTAATCACATAGCTATCATATGCCTCAAACAGTCCTGATGCTCTTCTAGGTCATCACACATCCTGTCATGTTCACAGCTACAGTTGGGATACCTTTGTTATTATGTTGCTCTCAGATTGGAAGAGGACATTCAGTATTTTCCCAACAGTTAACATAAGACAGTTTCCTAAGACAAAACACAGGCTGGTGCTCCTTTTGGCACACAGCTTCAAAATTTGCTTCAAAGATACATTTTGAGTCCTTTGAGATATGGTTAAAAAAGCAGAGTTCATGACTCTAAGGTCGACACAGAACACTAAACTCCAGCCTCTCGTTGTCTCTGTTCAGACTGCGGCAGTGCGGCCGGCGGCGTGGACGAGGACGGCGAGGCGGAGGCCGGCTGGATCGAGGGCGCCGCCATCCTGCTGTCGGTGGTCTGCGTGGTCCTGGTTACCGCCTTCAACGACTGGAGCAAAGAGAAGCAGTTTCGAGGCCTCCAGAACCGCATCGAGCAGGAGCAGAAGTTCACCGTGGTGCGAGGGGGGCAGATGCTCCAGATCCTGGTGTCAGAGATCGTCGTAGGGGACATCGCACAAGTCAAATATGGTGAGAGATCATAATGCATCCATTATAGTACAGCCAGTGGTGTGAAGACAAAACAAAGATTAACTCCAGTTGTTGTTTTTCGTCTTAGAGCTGAGACTTTAAATCGTGTGTAATCTTAGAGCTGCACCAATATCTCAATAGCTGAAGATCTTATTGAAGGTGTCTGAGTTCATTCATTTAGCTTTTTGTTTACCTGTTCCTGGTATTACAAAATACAAAATGACCCTTTCAATCTAAGTACAAGGATTTTTTTTTTTTGTTATATAAAAAACACAGGAAAGGTTATTTCTATTCATAGACTTAAAAAGAACACAACAAATGAAAATGACCAAAGGGTTCTCCAAAGTGACCTTGTTGATGCTGCAGTGCCCTAAGCCCGTGTCTGCTGGATTGTCTTTCCCCTTTTTTACACATAGAAAATACATTTGGTACAAGTTACAAATGTTCAACAGCTCAAAGCTTAGTCTCTACTATTGTACATCAATTGACAAGCCATACATAGTTGATCGACACTTGAAGGCGTACAGTATTTAAACCACAATTATAACCAAAATGTTAATTCATCATAGAGTCTTCTCTCAGCAGAACATTGGCATGTTGAAAGAAAATGTGTTTTTTTAAATGTGAGTATAGAAAGCTGCAGAAGATTTTATTCTTCTTTAGTTTACAGCATAAAGAATCATCAGAAAGTAATTTAAAGCAACACATTCCCAACTCGTCCAATCGTGACGTTATGTCAGGATCCCTTGGCGTCACCATCAAACACAGTGGGGGGCCCTTTAGCGTCGATCTCCAACTATCGGGGAGTCCCATCGACTTGCATAGAGCTCCCTGAACGTTGGTAATAGACGAGTTGAGATCGCGGAGAAATGCTCTCCGCCGACCCATTCTCACAGCGTTTATCAACCTTACTCAATATCAAGCCAGACTTATTGTTTTTACTTCTTTATTTTAAATGTATAATGTCGGACTTTGTTGCCGTCAGTTAGGGGGAGAGTAGGGGCTCAGAATACTGACATCTGTATTGAGTTGGGAGTGAGAATGTGTTGGAGAGAACCAAACGCATCAGCTATAGTACAGCTCATCGTCGGCTGGAAGTTATATTGAAAAATGTTATTTGACATCTGTATTTAAATCTCAACACCACTATTTAAAAGTGGAATATTTCATTGTTGGTTGTTTTCCTCCATCTGTACTCAAGTGACAGACTTAATGTTGTAACACAGAGACGTGATGAAGGAGAGCTTTTGTTACAGTGTACCTGTGTGTGTTTTGCGGTTCCAGGTGACCTCCTGCCGACTGACGGCATCCTGATTCAGGGCAACGATCTGAAGATTGACGAGAGCTCTCTGACCGGAGAGTCGGACCACGTGAAGAAGAGCGTCGACAAGGACCCCATGTTGCTGTCAGGTAATGAACATCTTAATTATTTCAAGTCAGTTTGCCAGTCGTCTTAACAATTTGTACAGCATATCACACCGCCTGTTGTTTCTCGCCTTGCTTCAATAAGAAAAGAAAAAAATAAATAAGGGACATTGAAATTGAAGAAACCTCAGAAATAGCAGCCATTCATATTAATTCAACCAATTAGTTCATAATTCAGTTTTTACTTGAACAGAACATTTTTCATGAATGTATCCTCTTAATTTTACACTCACCAGATTGATGCATTTGACTTTGTAGGCCACAAAATATTCTTCATAAATGCAAGATTTGTTCAAAATTCAGAGAGTAAGTACATGATCCCGCTTATTACACGGTCACATACTAAATAAACAAAGTATTTCAAGGTTCAAGGTTCTTTATTTTGTCATACGAACAAAGTTACAGTGTAGTTATGCCGATGAAAATCTTAGGTCACAGGCTTCTCCAACAGAGCAACACAATAACACAGATAAACATAAAAATATGGTACAAGTAAATAGTAAATACAAAAAGAAAAATAGTTTAAAAAAGTGAGATAGTGCAATATTTGACGCCAAATATGAATTGAAAATGGGACAACAACAACGTAACTTTAAATGACGGCAGCACTTACAGTATCAAGGTTTTCTGTAACTGTCAAAGTCTATTCACGTTTATTTTCCACTAAGAAGTCCTTAAACACTGCCAGAGCCCATACTGTGTTCCTGTTAGTGTTAACTTCCTGTCTGTCTTCTTCTGCTGTTCGCGTTAGTGTTTACTTCCTGTCTGTCTGTCTGTCTACTTCTGCTGTTCCCGTTAGTGTTTACTTCCTTTCTGTCTTCTTCTGCTGTTCCTTTTAGTGTTTACTTCCTTTCTGTCTGTCTTCTTCTGCTGTTCCCGTTAGTGTTTACTTCCTTTCTGTCTCCTTCTGCTGTTCCCGTTAGTGTTTACTTCCTGTCTGTCTGTCTGTCTGTCTCCTTCTGCTGTTCCCGTTAGTGTTTACTTCCTGTCTGTCTCCTTCTGCTGTTCCCGTTAGTGTTTACTTCCTGTCTGTCTGTCTGTCTTTCTACTTCTGCTGTTCCCGTTAGTGTTTACTTCCTTTCTGTCTGTCTTCTTCTGCTGTTCCCTTTAGTGTTTAATTCCTGTCTGTCTTCTTCTGCTGTTCCTTTTAGTGTTTACTTCCTGCCTGTCTTTTTCTACTGTTCCCTTTAGTGTTTACTTCCTGTCTGTCTTCTTCTACTGTTCCCTTTAGTGTTTACTTCCTGTCTGTCTTCTTCTGCTGTTCCCTTTAGTGTTTACTTCCTGTGTGTCTTCTTCTACTGTTCCCTTTAGTGTTGACTTCCTGTCTGTCTTCTTCTACTGTTCCCTTTAGTGTCTACTTCCTGTCTTTCTTCTTCTGCTGTTCTTCCTGTCTGTCTTCTTCTTCTGTTCCCTTTAGTGTTTACTTCCTGCCTGTCTTCTTCTGCTGTTCCCATTCATGTTTACTTCCTGTCTGTCTTCTTCTGCTGTTCCCTTTAGTGTCTACTTCCTGTCTTTCTTCTTCTGCTGTTCCCTTTAGTGTTTACTTCCTGCATGTCTTCTTCTGCTGTTCCCTTTAGTGTTTACTTCCTGTCTGTCTTCGTCTGCTGTTCCCTTTAGTGTTTACTTCCTGTCTGTCTTCTTCCAACGCATCGTCCAATGCTGCTTTTAACCTCTTTCCTTCTCTCTTGATCGTCCTTAGCAATGTTCATTATTTTGCTTAGCAGCGGTGTGTTATTGCTTATTAACAACCTCTGAAGTGTCCAAATTGACCAATCAGAATCGAGTATTCAACTTAGCCATGTAATAATCGCGTTTATAATGTCTATCTCAATATTGTAATTGTGATTCGCCTTAATCTCTCTCCCAGGTACCCATG
>NW_011371353.1:0-1612 GCF_000735185.1 Notothenia coriiceps | reverse complement strand
GAGGGAGTGAGTGGAGGTGGGAAACAGATATTGAGCCCTTCACTCTGAGCGCTGCATCAGCACGTCCATGGTAACTATTAGAAGCCGAGCAGCGCACAACAACACAAGGTGCTTCAACTGAAGGCTGGGCAGCATTAGAGGAAAACGAGGTGATGCTAGCTGCTGGTTTTGGGGTTGCAGGAGAAATGTGTCCTTTCTCTCCACTGTGGGACATCAGCAGGGTTGGTGCTGGTCACATTCCCAGACCCAGTTTTCTTGCCTTTTATCGCAGCAATGGCTTTATAATAGTTTTTTTTAATGAATGAGGCATTATTATTTATTTTATTATTCTTATTTTTGCATCAGATAGATAGATCGATGCTTGTCAATGCTCATGTATATTACATTGATATTAAATTGTATTTATTTGTTCTGTTCCTTGTCAAATATATCTCATTAATGTATATTTATGGTAATACTTTTTCAGAATTGTCCATGTTTTGTGAATCTTTTTTAAATGGTTTGTAGAGCAACAGTTTGACTTATTTCTTTATTTCATTTTTATTCATTTTTTTGCTCTCTTTATTTTGTATTTCTTTCTTTTACTGTTGTGGTTGCTTTTTCTTTATTATTTTCTCAACATCTGAAATACAGTGTTGCTGTAATCAGTAGGATTTTATATTGAATAACATTATCCAGAGAAGAAATTATAATGTTAGCGAATGGTAGCTTTCTTGACATAACTTTTTGATCCAGGAAGAAACAAAAACTAAAAAGCATAACAAATGAATCAAACATCAATTTAAGGGAAATAAAGACTTCCCAGCTGTTGCTACATGACGCTGTGGTTTTAAACGTCGGCACGGGGAGCAGCGGTGCTCTGACAGTGAGATAATTCCTGCTAGCTGTGCCGGATGATGAGAGGGGGGGGGGGGCTCTTCAGGCGCTGCTTGACAAAATTATAATTAAGCATTATCACCAAACTGCAGTGATTGAGGATGTATCTCTTTGTGGCCTTTGAATGAGAGTTAAGGAACAGTAATTCCCTGGCCTAAAACAATGTTTTGATCATCTGCTCCTACGCAATAACACCCGACAGATGAAGAGAGACGTTAAGCTCCCCGCTCTTCTTCTTCACTGAGAGAAAACAGCCTCTTTGAGGCCCCCCCTCAATGAGGGGGCAGTGTTGCTTATATTACGGCAGCCATTCTCCCAAACTGAGACAGAGCTTCCTCCACGCTGACGCCGTAGCAAACTTATAGAGAGGTGGAAGAAGTAAAAGTAGAAATACTACAGTGTAAAAATACTTTCTTACAAGTAAAAGCCCTGCATACAAAATGTTACTTAAGTGAAT
Source organism: Notothenia coriiceps (assembly GCF_000735185.1). NCBI lineage: Eukaryota > Metazoa > Chordata > Actinopteri > Perciformes > Nototheniidae > Notothenia > Notothenia coriiceps. Next base: position 279 of record NW_011371353.1, on the reverse strand, counting down.
GTGCAAAAGTATTGAGCTTATAATAATATCATCTATAATCTGAATCTTTAAAGTAACTAGTAACTCATTTTGATAAATAAATGTAGTGGAGTAAAAAGTTCCATATTGGCTTCCAAAATGTAGTGGAGTACAAGTAAAAAGTAGCAATTGAAATACTTCAGTAAAGTACAATTACACTAAAAACGGACTTAAATACAGTACTTGAGTAAACGCTATGTTCCAGCAGCCAATCCAGGGGGAAATTGATATTTGAATCTTTTTATTTTTCACCTAACTCGA
>NW_011371352.1:0-263 GCF_000735185.1 Notothenia coriiceps | reverse complement strand
AAAATGGTGGAATGAGCTCCCCATTGAAATCAGGACAGCAGAAAGCTTGCACATCTTCCGGCGCAGACTGAAAACTCATCTCTTTCAACTCCACTTCGAGCGATATAATTAAGAATAACTAACAAAGCACTTATATACTAATAAAGGACTGGCTTATCTAAAGCCAGTTGAGTAGCACTTGAAATGTTTTGGCTCTATGAAACCTGATGTACTTATATGATTCTGTTTTCTTCAAGTTGTATTTTGTTGGTCGAATGCACTTA
>NW_011371351.1:0-2376 GCF_000735185.1 Notothenia coriiceps | reverse complement strand
TTTATAACAGAACCTGACTAGCCCTCCACTAGTTAACTAGTAGAAAAACATCGGTGTCACTAGTTTACTAATTCTGCTTTGTTCTGCTTTGTGTGTGTGTTTTTGTTGGTGCAAGTGTGCGTATGCTTGTGTGTGAGAACACCGGCACTCGAGACACAAAAGTAGTGGATATGATCGTGGGACATTTTATAAGCGGTGCTCATGAAATTAATAAAGCAGAAACACTGGACAGATCTTAAAATCAGGGTAACGATAGATCCGTATGATAAACAACCTCTCCATATTTTGCCTTAGACTAATATTTACTGAAGTCACGGCGACCTCTCAAAGCTGTGATCCGGAGAGGGTTACTTCCTCTTTCTATCCATCACTAATGTCACTCTGTTATCACAGTGCTATTCTAATCCAAGCACCTTTCAAATTGCAGCTTAATAAAATGTTTTAAAGAGGATCTATATTCGTGTCTGCAGTCCTAAGGCAACTTTCTAATTTTAAGAAAGTCTTCAATGTTCTTACCTAATTTGATATACAGTCATATGATCATAATTACAACAATACTTTTGTTTTATATTTTTGTAAATATGGTCATATGACTGTATTTTAAAACAGTGTATTTAAGTTCTTAAAGAAACTATTTGGGCTGGGTGGCGCTCTATAGCTTAGGGCCAATAGGAGACATCGATGCATTTTTTCCCCTCCTCCTCATTAGCATTCTGTGCAACTACCGGTAGTGTGACTAGTGCACATTTGGGACCCACTAGTACTACTAGTGAACATTTTAAGCCTCACTAGTTCACTAGTTGAATTTAAATGTATCTCACTAGTTAACTAGTAAAGGGCAAAGGGTTCACTAGTTAACGTGTAGACATTTTGAGCCCACTAGTTGCTGAAAAATAGTGACTAGTATAATGTTTTATTGAACTAGTAAAGCAGAGCGCCAAACTAGTTTGACCATATATCTAACAAGTGAAATCAAAGAGCCAACTAGTGTAGGCAGCTGCCGTCTGATATCAAGGATATGGAATAAATACTCAAATGGCTTGCCATAGACTTTGGTGTGTGCAGGAGCTTTAAGTCGCTATTTGGAAACAACATGGATGCTAATGAGGATGCATTCAAATTGATCAGAGCATGTATGAAACCCATTGATTGACATTTCAGAAATAGTGTTCTGGTTTGAGTTGGCTCACACATTCATTTTTCAAGTTACATTTCTTAACTTGAAGACATTTTATAATTTTTTATAAATTAAAGCTTTTTTTAAATTCCAACTCCACACAAATGCAGCACTAATGGCCAAAAGTTGAAAAAACCAAAGTGAAACATATATCTGGACCCACTCCAAAATGTAATTGTTTTTTCTTTGGCAACACACAAAGTTTCCCTCAAATATGGCCAGTATCTTTTTTTGTATTCATACTAAAGGGGCCCGAAACATCACCTCGCAGAAGGAGGTCAGGCTTGTTTTTATTGCCTTGTCCACACACTATGATGTTGTTTATCTGACACTTTTTCAGTAGGGAAACGTCCTCTTTGTATCAATACTACACCCAATAACTACTTATATATTGCACAGGAACTACAATGGGTTCCTGTACAATAAGTTTCTCTGGTTGAAACATGGGTTACATTCTTGAGCTTCCTTAAAATGTGTTTGGGCCCCTAAAAGGATTATCCTGTGGGGTTAACATGCTATAACAGCATATCGATGCCCATGGTTTTGGAACTATGTGTTCCAAGTTTGTCAAGTATGCCTTAAACCATCATAACATATGTATAGTGGTATAATGTTACGGTGTCCACATACTGTATGCAGTGTCTGTACATTTCATCAGAAAAGCTATGACATTTCAGTAGCTCTACTTCAGTAATGAGAAAACAGATACACTAAATTACTTTTCTCTTACTTATTAAACAAGACTATTACTATCAGTGTGGCGGAGACTTGACCAGAATTATATTAAAGTGGCCACATCTTATAAACCTGCCCAGATACGTGTGTATCCATGTGTGTGTAGGTGTGTGAGTGTGTGAGACAGAATGAATAGTGGACTCTGTTGTTGCTGAGAGAGGATGTGAGCGCCTGATAACACCTAGACGATACGGTGGTTATCAAATAATGAGTTAGCTATTGTGTGATATGGTGTGCGAGTCTGTGTATATACTGTGGTGTACAGTACGTTTGTGTATGTGTATGTGTATGTGTATGTGTGTGTGTGTGTGTGTGTGTGTGTGTGTGTGTGTGTGTGTGTGTGTGTGTGTGTGTGTGTGTGTGTGTGTGTGTGTGTGTGTGTGTGTGTGTGTGTGTGTGTGTGTGTGTGTGTGTGTGTGTGTGTGTTGTGTGTGTTGAGGTGTGTGTTGTGTCTGTTGTGTGTG
>NW_011371350.1:0-1554 GCF_000735185.1 Notothenia coriiceps | reverse complement strand
GAGTGGTACGAGAGACAGAACGAGAGCAAGACAGACAGACATTACGAGAGCGTGACAGTTTGTCCCCGTACCACTGGTTGAAAACCACTGCTGTAGATCACTGCCGGTACGTGCACTGGGAGCGCACCGTTTAAGTTTGAAAGTTGAAAAGTTTGTGTGTCTGAAACGCTATGTGATACAGTACAGTTTACACAGCACATGTTCTGTAGCTACTATTGCACTAAATGCTAACACTTGAATACGTTATGCAAATATGCAACTTGTTTGTTGAAATGTTAATAAATGGGAGCTTCCTCAAACAGCCATCTCTTTCCCGACAATCCCCTCTGTGCACGAACCCTTATGGTAATGAAACATTAAAACACCTGCGGCTTATAGTCCAGTGCGGCTTATATATGTACACATCATTCAATTTAGCTGCTGCGGCTTCAGGTGCGCCTTATAGTCCGAAAATTACGGTATATAAATATATATATATATTTGAGAGAGAGGGATAAATAAATACATAAATATGAGCACACATTGTCCATACTTGATGTATGTTAGTGTTTCTGTGTGATGTGTTTTAACCTCTACCTGTTTTAGGTGTGTTCATATCCACGGCTCCCAGATCCTTCCTGAGTCGCTCCATCTGATCCTGCTGCTTCTTGCTCTGAGCGTCCAGCTGAACACAACAAAACACTTGTTTACAATAATCAGAGTAACAACAACTTAACTAATGGAAGAATCATTATAACCATGGCTGTAAAAACAAAGGTATTCTCTTTATCTTTGACAAACAATCGCTCTCTGTTAACTGTACCCTATAATGAATGTTTTTGTTATTTGATGAACTCACCAGCTGTTTGCGGAGTCTTTCATATTCTGGTCGATATTCCCTGAGGGAAAAAGAGGAGGAGTTCAGCTTTTTTTAAATTATACCATATTATCTTTTTCAGATATTGAGATTAAAAAATATATTTCACAAGAAAGAGCCGAGGACAAACACGAAGAGATGTCCGTAAAATAAACACGAAAGTTAAAATCCTCTAATTTATTTCAGTTATAAGAAGAGAGCATTGGAGATGCAGTTTTCCTTCAGAGGAGTGACTGCTGGAGATCTTTCTAAATGAGATGTATGTGTTTTCAGCAACCTCTCGTATTCGTCTGCAGCTTCCTCGACCTGCACGAACAGCTCGTCCAGTCCACTTCCTGTCACCGCAGACACGCCCACCACCTGAGGGGAGAGAGAGTCAATATGTTTATTTCTATTTCATTTTTTATTGCAACATTTTCTGTTTGTATAGCAATGTTCTATTTAATTTAATTGTATTTCTCCTGTTTATCTAAATTATGTATTTACCATTTTTACTCTTAAGTACTATATATAAATATTTGTAATGTATTTGAATTCATTTAACTTTTTATTGAACACTGTCTTGAGAGTATATATATATACACAATGTTAATTTAATTCAATCTTTGCATTTTTCTTTATATTATATATTCTTATTCCTATTAAATACTTTTGTCTTTTAAAATATTATTCTATTTTTATTGCAACTTATTCATTCA
>NW_011371349.1:0-4422 GCF_000735185.1 Notothenia coriiceps | reverse complement strand
GAAGTGAGATGTCTCACCTGACGGCCCTTCTTGCTGAGGCGAAGCGAGAAGAGGTGCTTATTTTGAATGACGCCTGCGTCGTGGCGCAAGCTACTTATAGGGTTGGTGGATTCCCTGACGTTGGCGTCAAGATCACCAGCCAATCAGGATTGGCGTAATGAGATTGATGCTTCTGGTGCATACGCGTTGAGGCACATCCCATAGTGAGACATCTCACTTCATGTTACTCTGAGAACTGGGGTTACGTAAGTAACCTATAGATTTGTTCCTGCTGTGTATTTTCAAATTCTAGCGCACTCGAGCTGGTTTCTCCAAAATTACCTACCCCACCTTTAATCGGTACACCATCCAGCTATTGCAAAAATATTTCCTATTCACTGCAATTTGTTTTATTCTGTGACAAAGACAGAAATCTGAGCAAGAGTCCTATAGAACCCCACATCCCATTTGATAACACGAGAGGCATTTCATCTCCACACAGTGCTAAGAGTAGCGCTCCACACTGATCACCTGATTTTACAGCTCATATTTCTGCGATGGTCCTGCCTCGTATATCAGTTTGCCCTCAGGTAACCGATGCGCAGCATCATCTTCACAGGCTTTTTACTGCTCTGGCTGCACACCCTGTACACAATTAACCTTATATGGAAATGAAGACAATAAGCACTCATCCTCTTCCATCCACATCTCTTTCTCAAACTGATCTTGCAGACATACGGGCTGTAAATAAATAAACATCCATTAATGTCATCAAAGGGACGTTTATTTCCCTCCAGCAGTTTCCTTTTTCCATCTGTGTTTCATGCTTTTTATCTCCCGCACTTTCATATTCCTAATTAGCAATAAATAGGTGAGTAGCCCAGCAGCTATTCTCTATTGTTGTCAAGGCTCCCCTCTGCCTCCATTTTGCTCCCCATTAACCAGTTTTATAGTTGGTCACGTCTGGTGTTTGTGCATATGGATTTGTGTGTCAGTTTCCTTCTGCATTTTGTGGCATATACATGTGTGTGTGTGTGTGTGTGTATGTGTGACTTACAAAGCAGTATCCCAGATGTAACTGTCACGCCTTAGCAGCTAATTAGCATCAGGGATGCACTGCTTGTTAGTGAAGCATGTGTGCATGTGTATTGTCTGTGTGACTGGTGTGAATGCATGTGTGAATGTATGCCCTGGCCATAGTGGGATCGCTCGCTATTAGCAATTACACACACACACACACATACACACACACACACACACACACACACACACACACACACACACACACACACACACACACACACACACACACACACACACACACACGCATATGCATTATCATATGTCGGTAGACATGGCACAGCCTCACATAACTCACAAACACAAAGGAATACTGTACATTAAACGTCTCACACCCTGTGTGTGAACACATGCATGCATAGCGCTAACTGAATCCGACATGCTCACCCATAGTGTTGCCGTGCCTTTGAGCAAAACGCACAGAGTGCAGTTGATGAGATGTGTTTGTGTATGCCTATAAGCATCTGTATATAAGTTGGTTGTCTTGGTGGTTGTATAAATGACATGAATTTATCCTCATACCAGCTTGTGTTATGCCTTGCTAAAACATATTTAGAATGACCAGCAACAGGTGTCAATTTTGCTCATGACATCCATATAGTATTTTCAAAATACACTTTGGTTGCTTTACAGGAAACAACAGTACGATTGAGGCAACAACGCTTTTACAAATTCAACCCATTTTACAAGGATTGTGAATTGGGTGGAATTAACTACGGTAATGGCATTACTTAGTATAATATGGCCATGACATTTTCCCATTAATGTGCCTAAAGAAAATCTGGTTTTACGCTGTACATTTCATTGAGTTTAATTAAGAAGAATCTGTAATATATTAGAGCCAAGGATTTGTTTTATTTTAGTGTCATTGTTTGCCTGGCTATGTATCCTCCTTGGTCATGAAGTTGACGTTTTATTCTTTTAAGCTTTAAGCCATATTTTTGATATGTTGTGTGATTTAACTTTATAGTATACAGTATGTTTAGGTTAAGGATTTTGGTCATGGACTTCTTTAACTTAATCCATTAGTATCAACCTGAGCAAACAATATTCTGTAGTCTACATACAGTATCTACATATTGTATGTTTAGGTACCAACATTATGTGACAAACAAATACATCCAGCTTGTCATGTTTCTGGATTCAAAATTAGGTGGATTACATAATCATTGATTTTGTTGAAAATATATGAATTACAGTGTATTAATTTATGTAGGTATAACTATAAATAGTGTATGAGAACAAGCCTGAATACATTTATACAACCATATAGAACATAGAAAGGGCAAATGTAACGTAACATTTATATTTTCCCTCTGCCTCAGACAGCAGTATGTTGCCCTTTACTGTATTACCAAATGCCAAGGAATGGTAGCTTCAACGCTTTAACTCAAGCGCATTATTGTACCATTTAACTTTATTAATTATTAAGCATGTGGGATCCAAATCAAGCTCTATAGTCTTAGAAACAGTACTGCCATTCTTCATCCATCGCCCATAAACATTAAGACACAAATGTGTTAGTTGTATACCAATAAATGTTTAAACTGATCATAGAATGTCAACATAAACTACTGTACCTTTAAAAGTGACAGCATTCTGACACAGCCGTAAACTGTTACACACTGTGACCACATGGGAATAAAATATTCATGAGCTCACAATAGAATGGCTAAGTGCAAGCATACACATCATAAATGTCATCAACCAAAGGCAGCCATAAACAGCACTGTTGGGCATATCCTAAGGGCATTATACAAGCACACAATTCATATACGCACACACTTAAAAGCCAAAGATTAGTGCTTTTGTTGCAGGTGATGTCACTTCACAATCACTTTTTCATTCACAATATATTCCAGTCTCCTGAAACTAAGGCAGCGTTTAAACTAAATCAGGTTTTGCTGTTTAAATTCCAGTTCTTCAATTATTTTGTAAATCCAGGTTAAAATTGACTAAACAGGATCATCCGTTTTCAACATTTTTCATTTGTGGAGGGTAGCTTTTTGAAGCAGGTTTAACTGGCTTAGTGAAAGTTTTTCATATAAATAAGGCTGAATTGTATAGATTGCATTTAAACTTTGCCAATCACAGGATGGATAGATTATATGCAGCTGATGTCAAAAAAGGTAACCATATTCGCTTACAGTTATATACATACAAATATAATTAAATACATTTTTATTTTTTATTTATGTAACCATGAAACCCTTTTTGGCTAACTTCACTTGGTGCCTATTCTTTATCATCACCATCTGACGATTTTGGGACCCTTTCATGCACACCCAAAACAACTGTTTACTTGGACACAGACTTGAGCCTTGGACTCACAGAACATTGGAACTGTCTCCTACAATCAGTTTTCAAACGCTGGACTGGGCTGGAAGTTAATTATTAGGATCAACATACCATCTGCTCAAAAGTGTAGTGCTCTCAAACAAAGGTTCAGTTCAAGACTTTAGACCAACCGTCCAAGAAAATCAAAAATATCTTGCCCTTGACAAATTTGTAGCTGTGAGTCACAGCTTGATATCTTGAAAGGCCTAACATTTTATTAAAACAGAATAAGGGATGATGCTTGGAAAGTCAATGGAAAGTTGGGCAAGATAAACTACATGATGAAACATGGAAAAGGGATACACTAGGGTAATTTATAAAATAGAACCAGAGTTACTCGTTGATTTTCCACATTCAATCAAATTTGTGAAAATAATGCTATCAAATAAAATCAAAGTTTATTTATAAAGCACATTTAAAAGCGATTTTTGGTCGGGCCAAAGTGCTGTACATGTAATAAATACTACAATCACATAAAAACACATTACTACAAATAAATTACAACAGATATATAAAAAACACAGGGAAAAGTCAGGAGTCGTGCTCCGCTCTGACTAGAAGGCCAGGGAGAAGAAGTGTGTCTTAAGAGTAGATTTAAAAACCCCTAGGGTCTGGGCCGACCTCACATGGAGGGGCAGAGTTTTCCAGAGCCTAGGGCCAGCTGCTGCGATGGCTCGGTGCCCTCGGGTTTTGAGCCTGGTCTTGGGCACTATACCAGCAGCAGCTGGTCAGCAGACCTTAAAGCTCTGGCTGGGGTGTAGCGATGGAGGAGTTCAGCTATATAGGCCGGAGCCAGCCCATTTAGTGCTTTAAAAACAAATAAAAGGAGTTTAAAATCAATTCGGAACCGAATTGGAAGCCAGTGCAGTGAGGACAGAATTGGGGTGATGTGGTCACGCTTTTTGTGGCCAGTGAGTACATGTGCAGCTGCGTTCTACACTAGCTGCAGGCGTTTAATTGAGGCCTGGTCCATTCCCACGTATAGAGCGTTGCAGTAATCCAGTCTTGAGTTTACGAAGGCATTAA
>NW_011371348.1:5797-9666 GCF_000735185.1 Notothenia coriiceps | reverse complement strand
ACAGGTCTCTTGATCGTTTTTCTCATACTGATATTCTGTACAATCTGGGCTATTGTATTAGCTGTAAAGTGTCTCTACTGTAGGCTATTTTTATTATATGTACAGCACTTTGGCTCGACCAAAAATCGTTTATAAATGTGCTATCTAAATAAAACTTGATTTGATTTAGCTTAGCCTTGGTGATGTAACCGCTCTAAATTTGTGCCAAAAGTTCTGTATACTACTTACTGTAAAGAGCAAGTTCTTTCTATCGGCCCATAAACCTCCTCTTTCAATTCAGTACTACAAACAGCGCATATACAACAAACAGTGTCAAGGAAAAGTAAACATTATTCGACTTTAATCAAAACTTGACAAATCAGATTCCACTGCAAATTCTCAGTCGGGATACCTCTAGAAAAATGGTTGATTAGCATTAGACCTAATCTAGTCAGCTGTTGACAGCATGATACACAAGCCATTGATGATGAACTGACAGTAGTGGAATGTAGCTAATTACATTATCTCAAATCCTACAACAAAAACAATTGGTGTTTTCACTAAATCCTACTTTATACTTCACTACATTTTGGAGTCAAATGTACTTTTTACTGGTCTGGTTATTGCAGTATATAATGTAATCCAACAGTGAAGTGATAAACACATGAATGCATCAATCATTCGAATCCAATAATTAAAAATGTACGATTTTTTGCTTTTTGTACGTTTTAAAGCTAACACTTGCACTAGTACAATATTAATGCAGGACTTTAACTTACAACTGTTTTTTTGACTCTGCAGTAGTACAGTCAATAACACTTAATGGCTTTGGCATTAAAGCTTAAACTTTATTGTAACCGTCCATTCCTTTACCAGCAACCTCTCTCGTATCCCTCCTCTTCTTCCCCCTTCAGTCAGCTGTCGTCCCTCCATCAGGGCCAGTCGCTGAGGAGAAAGAAAAGACGCAGCATGTTGTCAATTTTCTCCGGCTTCCGCAAGAACCGCAACTCCACCATCTCCAATCAGGACCCGGAGTGAGTACGCGGCACCGGGCCGAGTGGAAGGGGGGGGGGGATGAAAGTTAAATCGAGTGCAGCGACCCAGAGAACCAGACGGCTGTTAAATGAATCCAGCGCCGGGCATTAACGTTGCCTCATAGCTTCATAAATATTTTAATGGAAGAAAATATTTCGCTGTGACCAACTGTTTTTCCCCCCTTTGAATTAATGGCATTGCATACATATAAGCTGGCCTTACGTCACACCCCCATAGTTAAAAAAGTAGAAGGCCGAGAACTGCACGTAGTAGGCACTCTTTGTAAACTTCCGCTTTTGAAAGCAGTTAGTTTCAGACAATGGAGGAGAAAAAGAGTTTCATGTGTGTTTCAGCTGACAAAGGCTCTTTAAGGAATTCTGGGGAGGCGGAAATCCTGTGACACAATCGCTTCAAATGTTGAATAATCATAGAATTTAAATTTCGAAGTTATCCAGCAGCCTACAGCAGTCTGAAAGAGGATAAAAGAACAGGTGACTCATCGTAAGGGTAGCTATTGCCAAAGTAGTTGCATTCAATTGGATGACCTCTGAACCCATTTTCTTCTGTCTTTTTTCAGTGTGTGGGAAGTGCGACAGCTGCTGGGCCATAAATATGTTCATTAACTACAATATCATCATATATTAGTAGAGAAAGTTAGAGAACCCAACACTTATTTACATAATGATGTGTCTCGTAGGTAGAATCTGTACCCTAAAAATTTCAGAATAACTATTTACTCGTAAAAATTGTGTTTTTCCCCACAGCCCCTCAGAGAACGTCTACTCGATGATTCAGCACCCTAAGGATGCTGGGAGGCCAGACAGCGCGGTCCCAGGAGCAAACGGGACCATGTCTTCACCTCGGCCCATGCAGGGGGTCCCTGTGCACGGGCTGAGAGCCTCCAGCCCCCCCTGCCTCATCCAAAGACAGGTACAGCATTCAGTCACAGTTCGTATGTTGTGATCACTAGAAATCCAAACTCTTATGCCGTTAACCAGTGAAAACTGATCCAGTTCCAGGCATGGATGTGCAACGAGAACGGGAAACAGCTTTGGATGCTATGAAACGTTGCACTTGAACAGGGTGTCCGCGGGGTCTTAAAAAGTATTAAAAGTTTATAAATCAATTTAGCGAAAATTAAGGCTATTAAAAAGTATTAAACGGCATTTTCCAAGGTATTAAGAAGGTCCACAGCAACGACAACATGAAACACCCTTTAATTTACAGAAACGACATGTCGGGAAACCCCCTCAAGGCGGCCTCATGCATAGCGCGCCGTAAAATGCTGCTTCTTATTTTAAGTTTCGTTGCCTTGCTCCGCTCTGTGGGGGAGGGGGGGGCGGGCACTAAACGACTACGGTAAAGATAACGGGTCCCAAGGTGGGTAGACCAGCATACGCAACGCTCTGGGGGGTCCAAAGGCTCCGTGTGTAAGCCCTATATGATCATTTTCTGATAACGATGAAATAGCCCCGCCTCCCTCTCCCCACGTCTCCTGCTGCTGCTGGGCTGTCAGAAGAGGGGGAGGAAAAGAGAGGCAGGCACTGTTTATAAAATATTATTATATTATTATACAGAGAACAGAGTCGTTATCAATTTGTTTTAAAGCTCAATAAATAACAAAGAAGACCTCTGACCGGCACTTTTCTAATTTTGTACGGAAGATTTAAACTTTAACGGACATGTTGACCGGCGGAAAATTTTTTTACGGAAACTGCTGCCGCACGGTTCCCTCGTCCCTTGGAAGAGGCGGAGAGGTGGGTGTTTTTCATCTGCTGGTGGACTACCTGAGAGATATACAGCAGGAGAACACGCCGTCCACCGCGGAGAATAAACAGAAGGGCAACCATGGCAACCATACTCCGGGGTCTTCTTCGCTGCTTTTGGTGTATTTTGTGGCGGGAGCAGCGCCACTTACAGGCCTGGCATATGTACTACAGCGTTTCCAGCATTTCCAGGGGTCTAGTGTGAACGGACACGTTAATGAATCGAATGCGTGTGAACGGAAGAATTTTTCAGTTTGCGTATGCGTTTTACCGTATGCGTCCTCGTGGGGCCGGGGTCTAAGCCAAACTATATCCGGTCACAGAGATCTGCTATTTTAAAGTAAAGTCAACACATATAGACCCTAAATATAGTCTATATTAAGAACGAGAAAAAGTCATAACATATATATCCTTTTTTGTAAACATATGACAAATGTGTGAGGGTGATGACGTCAGAGCATCGTCCTATGTGCCAGGGCTTAGCCCCGGACAGTGTGGGAGGGAGCTCCTATATGATATTACCCCGCTGAAGCTCACCAAAGTTTAACATATTTCATTGTTCAAAGTTTTGTCGATTGTTTTGTTTATTGGTCAAATACTCGTTTCTAATGGTTTCTGAGGAGTTTTACTAGAATGAAAGAGCACAGAGTACAGAAGCAACAAAGCAGCATACTGCATTAAAACTGACCTTCACAGAGAGGTTGAAGTTCATGTGGAAAGGAGGCTTCAGTAGTCTGTCTGCACTCTGTTTAGTTTTGCTATCTTACAATCAATATAGTAAATGTGAGGTAAAGTNATTTGGTCTACCTATGCTGTAAAATGTATTATCTCTTCGATTTACACACGGCATCTATTGCACGTCTGTCCGTCCTGGGAGAGGGATCCCTCCTCTGTTGCTCTCCCTGAGGTTTATCCCATTTTTTCCCTTTAAACTGTGGGGTTTCTCCGGAAGTTTTTCCCAACAGAGGAGGGATCCCTCTCCCAGGACGGACAGACGTGCAATAGATGCCGTGTGTAAATCGAAGAGATAATACATTTTACAGCATAGGTAGACCAAATGTTAGGAAATGCATGTGTCTGTAATAAGAA
>NW_011371348.1:0-3803 GCF_000735185.1 Notothenia coriiceps | reverse complement strand
ATATTGAGTACCGTAATTTTCGGACTATAAGGCGCACCTGAATATAAGCCGCAGCAGCTAAATTGAATGATGTGTACATATATAAGCCGCACTGGACTATAAGCCGCAGGTGTTTTAATGTTTAATTACCATATGTAAGAGTTCGTGCACAGAGGGGATTGTCGGGAAAGAGATGGCTGTTTGAGGAAGCTCCCATTTATTAACATTTCAACAAACAAGTTGCATATTTGCATAACGTATTCAAGTGTAATCATTTAGTGCAATAGTAGCTACAGAACATGTACTGTGCTGTGTAAACTGTACTGTATCACATAGCGTTTCAGACACACAAACTTTTCAACTTTCAAACTTAAACGGTGCGCTCCCAGCGCACGTACCGGCAGTGATCTACAGCAGTGGTTTTCAACCAGTGGTACGGGGACAAACTGTCTCGCTCTCGTTCTGTCTGTCTGTCTTGCTCTCGTTCTGTCTCTCGTACCACTCTCGGTTCCACTTTTACTTTTGCGCGCTACCTGTCTCACTCTTTTNATGAAATGTTGGATGGAATGATACTACCGTAATTTTCGGACTATAAGGCGCACCTGAATATAAGCCGCAGCAGCTAAATTGAATGATGTGTACATATATAAGCCGCACTGGACTATAAGCCGCAGGTGTTTTAATGTTTAATTACCATATGTAAGAGTTCGTGCACAGAGGGGATTGTCGGGAAAGAGACGGCTGTTTGAGGAAGCTCCCATTTATTAACATTTCAACAAACAAGTTGCATATTTGCATAACGTATTCAAGTGTTACCATTTAGTGCAATAGTAGCTACAGAACATGTACTGTGCTGTGTAAACTGTACAGTATCACATAGCGTTTCAGACACACAAACTTTTCAACTTTCAAACTTAAACGGTGCGCTCCCAGCGCACGTACCGGCAGTGATCTACAGCAGTGGTTTTCAACCAGTGGTACGGGGACAAACTGTCTCGCTCTCGTTCTGTCTGTCTGTCTTGCTCTCGTTCTGTCTCTCGTACCACTCTCGGTTCCACTTTTACTTTTGCGCGCTACCTGTCTCACTCTTTTCCGGCCTCCAGCTTTTCCTGNGATCCCTCCTCTGTTGCTCTCCCTGAGGTTTATCCCATTTTTTCCCTTTAAACTGTGGGGTTTCTCCGGAAGTTTTTCCTTGTATGATGTGTTAGACCCTCACATCATACAAGGAAAAACTTCCGGAGAAACCCCACAGTTTAAAGGGAAAAAATGGGATAAACCTCAGGGAGAGCAACAGAGGAGGGATCCCTCTCCCAGGACGGACAGACGTGCAATAGATGCCGTGTGTAAATCGAAGAGATAATACATTTTACAGCATAGGTAGACCAAATGTTAGGAAATGCATGTGTCTGTAATAAGAAGATGAATGGGCTGACTCGTGGATGACGTTTATTGGTCTCATTCGGTCGTTTGTTAGCAACCACCGTTTTGAAGACACATCTTTGGACATTTACCAATGGGGTATTTACTGACGTATTTTATGTCGTAGAACAAATCGTGGAGATTTCTTAAGCTTGTGTTAACCACAGAACTTATTTCAGGCTTCTAACAACAATCCGGATAAAACAAACGTAGACTAGAGAAAACGGAACTGGACGTGGTGAAATGCTAACACATGTCCAGGTTGTAGGACCCTGCACCACTGTCGAGGCAATCACTAGAAAGAAGGGAAATTAGAAGGGAACGAAAGAGAGAGCGAACCGAACAAACAGCTGGTTCTATTGGCGCTCAGATACGCTCTCATGTCATTGCTTTCATAAAACTAAATGTATTTGATTCTCAAAAAGTAGCCTTTGCTGCTCCGCTGGTGTCACAAATTGTAAGATGAAGCATTAGTCTATTGATTTAAACACTAAAAAGTTTATTTAAAAAGCCTGAGATACTTTCAAATGTGTATTTAAAGTATTTTAATAGGCTGATATTTATAGGATAAATATTGATTTATTAAGGAAACCAAGCAGGTCTATGTCCAATCCGTCTTCCAGCACACCCATATGGCGTGAATGGTATGATCTGGTGTTTCATAACCTCATTTCCCACCACTGCAGCACTGTTAGATTGTTAGTCTAATCAGGCTCCTCTTCTATTCAAGGACACCACTTCCCTTGGACAATTTATTTGTTTCAATTCTCTACAGATGGTTTAATATATTTAACAGCAGGCATATTTTGTGATGCCTCAATGAATCTTGATAAAGCACTGCTGTGAGCATTGAGCACATTTTAGCTGTTAACGTTCCACTAGGTTCACAGTCATTATGAAGCAACGCTGAGGGGAGCGATGGGCGAATAAAAAAAATGATTTAATGGAAAGTGCCACTTACGACAAATACTAGCTTAAAGTAGTTGATTTAATGCAGGGGTGACAACATGTTCTTGATTGTGGGCCATCTACATACAAAATCAAGTAAATGCTTACATTTAAACCAGTTACACTACAAACAAACAAACAAACTGTCATCCTGGAACAGAAAACCCTGTAAACTGAAGATTTTATCAACTAAACAATACTTTACAGTAATTACTTGACTTTGCCACACATAACAAACATATATTTGTATCTACTCAGAATTAGTTTAAAAAAAAATGAAGCCAACAATCAGTGTTTAAAATAGAATATGCAATGTATTTGAAACCCACTCAATGAATGTTCTGTTGTTTTCAACAGGTTAAAGAAAAACTAACGGTTGAGTTTCTCTAACATATAATAGTTTTCCCATGGATCTGTAAACACAGAGAGCCAGTTCTGTCTGTAATAAAGAGAAAGCACATTGTGCGTGACCGCTGGGCACCTGCAAAGAAAATGAGTAAGGAAACAGAAGGCTGCACTGTGAAAGTACACAGCATCATTTAATCCATATATTTGAGTATGTTCTGATTACAGAACAAATGGAGCTAAAAATGAGGCCTCTGTTGAGTGCAAATGGAGCGCGACAACAGCATGCTGCTCATTCAGCATTGACGCTATTACATGACATGAGTACAAAAGCAATATATAAATATATATGCACAGAGGAGGACATCCAATAGTCCTGTTTAATGCATGTAGTATGAAGTGTATATAACATACAGGAGGAACACTTCTTATGTAGGTATGTGGTTATTGCAATTGTTGCTGCAGCAGGTTGAAGTTATTTTTTAGTACAGAGCAAATGTGACCTATAGTAAGAATTAAAATGTGATTCACATCTGTATACACATGATGTCAGTATAACTCATATTGAAATATTCAATTACCGTAATTTTCGGACTATAAGGCGCACCTGAATATAAGCCGCAGCAGCTAAATTGAATGATGTGTACATATATAAGCCGCACTGGACTATAAGCCGCAGGTGTTTTAATGTTTAATTACCATATGTAAGAGTTCGTGCACAGAGGGGATTGTCGGGAAAGAGATGGCTGTTTGAGGAAGCTCCCATTTATTAACATTTCAACAAACAAGTTGCATATTTGCATAACGTATTCAAGTGTTATCATTTAGTGCAATAGTAGCTACAGAACATGTGCTGTGTAAACTGTACTGTATCACATAGCGTTTCAGACACACAAACTTTCAAACTTAAACGGTGCGCTCCCAGCGCACGTACCGGCAGTGATCTACAGCAGTGGTTTTCAACCAGTGGTACGGGGACAAACTGTCTCGCTCTCGTTCTGTCTGTCTGTCTTGCTCTCGTTCTGTCTCTCGTACCACTCTCGGTTCCACTTTTACTTTTGCGCGCTACCTGTCTCACTCTTTTCCGGCCTCCAGCTTTTCCTGCTGGAGCC
>NW_011371347.1:0-2310 GCF_000735185.1 Notothenia coriiceps | reverse complement strand
TATAACTTTGTATTATTAGTGTAGGACACTTATGTATGTACAACATCTGAAGATGTGTAGTTTTATTCATCTTTTCACATAATTTTACAGCATATTGCTATACTTGCTATACTATTTCAGACTCAGTATTTACATTCTTATATTCAAAGAAAATCAGTAATATATTTAAAAACTACAAGTCCTTTTATATCAGCTGTGCACCGTTATGGTGTAAATATATCCTATCTATGAATAAGATCGAATGTAAAAGTCAGCCGAATTAGTGTTGATACTGCAGGGAGACGTATTGTGTGAAGAGAAATTGAAGATGTTGTTTAATTGTTGATATATTTATGATCCACGTCAAGTATTCAGTTTCGGCGGCATTTCTTACAGTTTTTCCAAAGGTCTTCTCATCAGGGCTCTATAAATAGAGAACTACGGCAGATCTGTAATATGCAATGCAGCCGAACCGTGTATTACAATGCCGTTATGTGATGACTTTCAAAGAGAAAAGCAAGAACACTCGGAATTAAGTATTAATTTATTCTTTTAAAACGTTTTCCGGATTTCATATCATATAAACACCAAATCCCAGCATGCATTGCGGCTAAAACATCCAATCAGCGAGCTTAAACCATAGCTGAGGATCTTGGGAAATCACTCGAAATGCCTACGTCTGTTTCCGGTTATTTTTATTTTGAAATTCAGTTCCTGACGGACGCCAAAAAAGCCAGAGATTATGGAACTAAACAAATAAATAAAAACAAGGATAATTGTGTGTTATTGGTGAGTAAATAACAGTGTGTTATTTTGAAAAGAATAACAAATTAGAAGGAAAAAAAGATTTTAAAAATACAGATTTCATTATCCTGAGGCTCTGAGCCCCATTTATTTTCCTCACAGACGGAAACAAAAGTCCGAAATTATACGATTTAAAATAAAAGCAATAATTGTGGCTTGCTATTGAGTAAGAACATGTTTTTATGAACCACACAGCTTCCTATAACACGTAATGCCGTGAGACTACCAATAGAAATACATTGCTTTTAATCAAATGTATCAACTGATTTGATTTAATCAATTTATGAATGTCAATAAAACACTTGGAACAATCCATAAACATTGTTTCGATCTCATCTGACCTGCTTTCATTGTTCCTTCAAAGTTAATTTAGCTAATTTCACGGCACGTTATTACATTAATATCACTATTATAATCAAATGTAATTTAGCAGCACTTTTACCGAAAGCAACTTACATTCACTTCAATGCCGTAGACGTGACTACAGGAGCAATGTGGGGTTAAGTTCATTGCCCAAAGACACTTTAACATGTTGACTGCAGGGGCTGGGGATTGAAGCACTTATTCTCTGATTGGTAAACGTCCATCATATCAAGGTCAAGGAGTTTGCCGAGGAACAAAATGGCGCACACATGTATTTATGGGCATTAGTCGAAGTATATGAACTTCTATTATGACGTATTCCATTACACACATCCTGCTCATACCTTTATCCGTCTCCAATGCTCTCCCCCTGCTCATCACAAAACTGCAGATACATCATCATCACAAATGGTGACCTCTAATTAAACTATGAAGAGTAACTTGGAGGAGGGAACGCCTCCCTTACTTCATCTGCGTGTTATTGAGAGAGAGAATGAAGTTACTGTCAGCAGTTTAATGAGCCTCTCACCTATTGTTCCAGCACTGTTCTGTGGAGCCGCATATCCACTCCTCGCTCTCAACCAAAATGACTGTAGATACTGCTCTCAGCATGTAAGTTGCAGTGATTAGCAGCTGTGATTTAAGCTCTTTCTTAATTAACCTTGTTCTTTAATTCCATCCCCCACTAATTTACAGGAGAGACAATGGAGTCTCTGCACCGAATCTCCATGGCAGTTTATTTCTTCGACAGGCTGATAGAGATATGGTGTACCTCACAGTGTGCACATTAACCAAGTCAATATGAAATAGATTGAAAAGATAGTCTTGAATCATTTATCTCACTAAATGGGATTGAATCTATTGCCTCTTAATAGTTAAATGGGTATATGCTGATACTGGGATTCATTTTACGATGGGACTTTTTACCTCTGTGTGCAGCATGAAGAATAATATACAACTGTAGTTAGTAATTACTTATATTTCAGTACATATAGAGACTGCAATTACCAGAAATATCAAAGCATTTATTGTTTTTAAAAATGTTAAAACAACTTACTTTTTATGTTGCATGATTGCAAGAGGCATGCCCGGCGCCGTGGGAGGGCCAGGGAGGTCCAGGCCCTCCCATTTGACATTCCTGCCCTCCCCTAATAAACACGTTTT
>NW_011371346.1:0-10388 GCF_000735185.1 Notothenia coriiceps | reverse complement strand
TTTTTGCAGGACTTTATCTCAGAATCCTGTTATATAGACCCTCCAGAAAAACGCGGGCTAAATTCCTTGATTATGCGATTAAACATGCGGGGGTTTTATGTGATTTTATACGGTGAAATTGCGGGAAGTTGCGAAATATGCGGGGGAAAAGAATAAAACAATTTTTAAATATTGGGCTGTCTTATTTATTCTCTCTCACACACCACCTGCCACTAACGTTAAACCCCTTTACTATTCAATTAAACACATTCAATGTTTATTTATTGTAAAAGCAATGGGGCTATTTTAATCTCACACCCCCCCCCCCCACACACACACACACACACACACTTCTCCGCCTCATTCTGTTTTCATTTACTCGTTCGTTATCTGACCAGCTTCAATCTTGTAGGCTACTCATTTAGTTTCTTGTAGCCCTCGAAAGGGTTTTGGAGGTTGATGCCTCGGTGAACGTGAGTTGAATGGCTTTCTTGTCCGCAGCAGCAGAAAGCATTTTCGAATGTTTGAATGAATCAAAGTGGGTCGCCGCCGTCGATTTTCTCTTATGCTCCAACACACAGTTGCACGGGGTGCAGAATAGTTTCCCCCCACTTTTTGCCCGGTCTTTAGTAGAAATGTTCGTCGGTAAATGAGATGGATTAGATTTTTTCATCTTGGTGTTTTCTCTATCGTGTGAGCTCCACACGTTCACTCTATATAGTGTTGTTTACATTCTGTGATGCGCGAGCTGATGACGTCACTTCAAGACGAGTTAAAAAAATGATTTCGCAACTTTGTGTGGAAAAATGCGGGGATTAATATGTTGATAAATATGCAGCCTTTTAAAAATCTGCGCCATTTTGCTGATTATGCGGTAAATTCTGCTATCGCAGAATCGCGTTTTTCTGGAGGGTCTACACAGACAGCTTAATGTTACATATGTTAAAAAAAAGTACTAAGTTTTGATATAATAAAAAATATAATAAAAAAAAAAAGAAAAGTAAAAAAAAAACTTTTCAAAATACAAATCCTGTAATAGTTCTTAGGATTTAGCAGCCAGGTATATATTACACAGTTATTAATGGCATATGTATATATTGCACATATAGCACATATTGCACATTTGATGGTATTTAACAGCAGCAAGTTACACAATTTACAAAATATAAAATGCAAATAACCAGCGTCGTAGGACCGCTTAGCGAGATCGCGTTTGTTAGGATTAGTTAAGCCAGATAACTCAAACATATCCAGGGTCTGTGTTGAACTGGCTTCGTCGTACAGGCCACTGATCGATCAGGCTAAGCTAACCTGTAGCTGCTCCCTCCACACTCACAACAACTTCATACAGACAGAAATAAAGCAGCGACTGTATTCGCCATACAGGAAACACACATTTAAAACGGTTTTGCCTGCCGTCTTGTGTACACAAGCATTAATTGATGGTTCGGAAAGTGGCGCTGTACCTTAATAATATAAAAGATTGTATTTGCGTGCATTTCCTGTTTGGTAAGTGGCGCTGTACTGAGAGTGGTACATTTATTTTGTAATTCTTAGCGTGCACTTCCTGTCCTGAGAGTGGCAGTGTCCTCGGAATGGAGGTGTCCTGAGATTGGCGCCTCAAGGCAGGCTCCCGTGTTCTTTTTGGGCTTTTTTGTAACCCCACTACCCAGTAAAAACGTAAGTACTCATATGTGTGTGCTCCATTAACAAAGTGGATGTTAAGTTCACTTATCCCTCAGGATGGCAGTATTTGAGCAGATTAACTAAAGGTTATGAGATGTGATACTGCTGGAGCTGGAAAATAAGTGTTCTGGCAGCCAGCGTCTCAGGAGCATATGGAAAATACAAGAAAACAAGTCTTTGATTTTAATTTATCAAACTTTAAAATGTACAATGCGTCAATGCTGTAGGAAAACCATTAGTCTTATCGCTTAAGAAATGTATTATTTTCAGCTCTCAAAAGCCAAGCAAACGTCATCTCGGGTAAGAAGAAGCTAAACTGTGCTGTGATTTGTGTGTGACTGCTATAACTCAAAGCCTAGTTACAGACATTAGTAGCCTACGCGTTCCCTTGTCCTGAATGAAGACAGCAGTTGAGGCTGAAAGTTAACTAAAAGTGTCAACTATAACAAGAGACTACTATGTTTTCCCAGTGTGATTGGACAAATGTGATTACTAGTAATGTATTAGAAATCTAAAAGGACCAATTCATATATTTATTTTTCTACTCTTTGGGACCACTACAACTTTCATTCAAAATATAGAAATTGTATTTATGTCATATTTGACGCAGGGCTGTGAAAACTGTAGTTGGATATTGAGCTCTTGCATCATGAGGTATTTTTGCAGGTTTTATTCTGACTTCAAGCGAGGAGAAAATGTCAGTCATGGCATCTAGACCGCCTCAAACAGACTTCCACGTAACTTCCTTTAATCTCATTCTGTTCATCAGCACAATGTAAAAGCTGAAGAGCAAACTTTAACCATCAGCTGTCTGCAGCCTCCCACACTTCACATCCTGCCAACTCTGGTAACAAAGTAAACCCTTGCTTTGGCCATTGTGATTATAGCTGGTATTACCCTGCAGATTCCCGACAGCACTTGAAAGCAACACAAATCCTTCTATGTCCAGTAAGCCTGTGGCGGGGAGGAGGAGGAGGGGAAAGGTCACCGAGACAATCTCCCATCCTGAGGAAGTGAAGTCCATCCATCTGTCCGCCGCAGTGTCTTCTCTGAGTTTTATATCTGTTTTTTCATCCTCTCTCAGTCCTCACACACACACTCCACCTTCAGTTCTGCACCGTCACACAACAATTACAGTCTCTCGTTAACAGCTGCTACAGATTAACCGAGTATCGCTTCTGAATGGAGTGTTTTCCAGAGACTAATCCTCTGCAATCCCCCCTTTAAAACGGCGGGAACATGATAAAACAGACACCACTTCATCCATGTGTGTCTCTGCACACCATGGGCGGTTATGGGGGGGGGGGGGCAACGTGATTTTAATTCGAATAACTTGTATCAATGACCTTTGAGCACCCTGTGGCCCCCCTCCAAAATAAAAGCTTATAATTATAATACAATTTTAGGTAGCATTGTGCTGTAAATAGCTAGCTGGAAGTTAGCTGGAATGCTTTTTGTTTTTCATAATGTAATTTAATACAATTTGAACTACTAAAACAAATTCTGTTACTAAAGAAAATCACAAATGATGGTATGCTATGTTTTTTTCGTGCGCTATGACAGAACTAAACATTGTCAATATTAAACACTGTCTTCGTCTCTTTTGTCCCGCATTAATGTGCCTCTCTAATAAAACAACTACTACTGCATTACTACATGGTACAAGTGTTTGTCTACTGCTTTAAAATAAAAACCTCTCCACCAGTTGAAAATCTGCTCAAAGATTGTAGCTCAACCCTGTGAGAGACTTTATGAATCACCATAACAACCTAATGAGGTGTCCATCATCATCATCATCATCTCTGACCCCTCCATGTTCTGAACAGTGAATATGAATTGTTGCCATCTGATATACAGATACAGGGTCCCAGGATTCAATAAACTCACACTGAAGATCTCCTTTGTGCACCAGTCTGTCCCAACATTAAATACAGAGCTTAATCCCAGGTCTAATGTACGACAGAGGGTCTTTGAGCAAGTTTCTCTTCAGTGGTCCTGGTGCTATGTTCAATGTTTCCTTGTATCAAGTCTTAAAGGGGACCTATCATGCAAAATGCACTTTTTGATGTCTTGTATACATAAATATGTGTCCCCGGTGTGTAGAAAATAGAAAATAAAACCCTCTCTCTTTTCCTCCATACCCAAATCTCTAAAAACAGGGCTGCAACGGAGCTGATCCAGATTTTTTCAGTTTAAAAAAAAAAAAAGCTTTATTTTTATTTAGCCTTTATATATACAGGTGAAAATCTCATTGAGACACAGGGTCTCATTCTCAAGAGCGACCTGTTTATACCCAGAATCAGCACTTTAGTAACAGGAAGAGAAATAGAGGGATTTCTAGCCAAAGTAGCCATGCCTCATGCATGGCTACTTTGGCTAGAATGGGGGATCTGTTTGGTTTTTTGACCAAAACACCTCATAGACATGTTTTTTTATTTATCTGAGACCTATGCTATTGCCTAAAAATAGCATGATAGGTGACCTTTAATATGTGTCTTTGTGTCTATGTTTGATATTGCAATGGAGCTGCTGTGATGCAAGTCACATTTCACACTTGATCAGATAATTAAAGTATTATCGTATCATACCGTTACTGTCCCCAGCATGCCCCCCACTAAAATCGGTCTAGTCCCGCCACTGCTGCACACACCAAACACTGCAATTACAAAAACCTGCAGGCAGAAGCTGAAGTTTGAGGAGAGAATAGAGAAGGACAGAAAAGCTTTGACAGGAGAAAAATGGACTCACCTGAGGAAAACGGTCTCTCCCTGCCTGACCGTGATGTTGTCCATCACTTTGTTGTCGGACTGAGAGTCCCCTTGGCTGTGGACCGGCAACCCTGCAGGCACAAGAAGCAACATCCTCAGAGAAAGAAGAAATGTGCGTTTGGAAAGAGCGAAAAAGTATCCCCGGACAGACATCGTCTCCAGTCAAAAGGTGTGGAATAAAATCCCTCAGCGAGACAATGAGTCAGTGCGCACCGCGCGCTCCTGCAGATTACTCAATCCGGTTCATTAGTCCTAATCCCGGGGTGCTGTGCAGGTTCCCGCGGTGTGCCGGGAGGAGAGACCCTGTCACTGCATTGCCAAACACACACTCTTTACTGTGCGTGTTTATAAGAAAGAATAAAGAATAGACCCCTCCTTTCTGACGGTCCCGCGCGGCTGCCTGATATTTTACCAAATTCCATGAAGTCATAGACAACAAGCTACAAGCACACAGTAATTCGCATTTAAAAACAGCAGCCTGAATATGGAACAACATAAATCCGCTCGTGATATTCAGAGGAGAAGAGAGGTGTCAGCCTGTCAGCAGTTCTGTCTGGAGGAGCGCTTCCCGTCTGTGACCTCACATAGGACAGGAGATGGTGAGAGCACAATGAAATCACACATGCACCCCCATAAGAGAAAAAAACATTATATTTATACCGTAGGACTTTACTGAGTTTAGTGGATTATTGGATGTTTAACCGCCTGCTTCGGGTACCTAAACATGAATTGGATAATTATTGTTGAACATTGATTTTGTATCTCGTTTTTTGAATTATATTCATAGACTAAAAGCCCCCTGGTGTTGTTGACCATTGTTTTATATCATAAACATATCCGTAGACCTATTACTGCAGATATGAAATGGCCTAGAAGCACTGTCATCTCCATGTCATTTTCATCAATTATCAATCCAAATAAAAAACAGCAAACATTTGAAAAAAAAAGCTGAAAACAGCTATTAGCATGTTTTGCTTAACACATGATTTGACCATAAGATATAAATGGTTGCTGACTCATTTTTGTTGATGAACTGAGTGATCGACTGATTATTGCAGCTTTAATTCAGTAGGTCAACTGCTTTTCAACATAGACAAATGTAATTTTTGTAAAACAAATTAAAAAAGAAGATTATTATAGTCACATGTTTTTTCTTGTACAAGTTAAAAAAGTGAAACTAATAATAAGTAATTGAACACATCCTTGCTAAACGTATTAAAATAAGGCTTGTAGCCTTGCTCGGTCTGGGAGGGACAGTACATTTTGGTGACTTTAAAGAAAAACACATTCTTCCAACCTCCAAGTAGCTGCAATTCTGCATTAGGATGTATCTTTATATTGCAATAAAGAATTGTCTCAATGCCATTTTAGGACAGTGACAATACGAGATTACGACAATATTACATAAGCACTGTAATCATTCCGTTAACTTAGTTTTCAGCCAAATCACAATCTTTTCCTATACATATAGTTATTCTCCCTAACTTAACCAAGTATTCCACACAGTCATTTTAACCAAAACCACATATTTCCCTTAACCTAACCAAGTATTGTTTTGCCTAAACCTTACCAACCAACCTTCTAAGAAGTGTATTTAGAAAAATGCTTTAACATATGTATATTAGTTGACACGTGTAGGAAAACATTAGGCTGAATAATACATAATCTGCACTAGTTTATTCTACTCTATTCTCTGTTTCTTCTTGCACTATTTGTATTTTGTGTTTATTTTTAGTATAGTTTGTCATTGCCTTATCTACACTGTAGCTACTGTGCATAAAAAAAGACTTTGAATCTTTGGAACTTTTGAATAGAAAATCATACAAATAGTTTTTCATGGTGACATTGACACTTATTATTGTCACATATACTTCTCTAAAGATTCTACTAGAACCTTTGAACTGGTTTATGTAATGCTGATGCCTGACCTCCATGAAACAGATCCTGCTCACTGACAGGATGAGAGATGAGCAACCCAGCAGAGCTCCACCTTCAACACCTCGCTGTGGAGGGCCGGCTCATGTGTTTATGTCATGGCCTCTTAATGGAAAATCATATTTTATTCAAATGAAAATTCTGTATATATAATCTTTCAGAAATGTTTTATTATGTTCAGAAATATACTGTAGTAATATGGACTGGTTTTCCTGATATTATAACTAGCATTACATGCCAAGTATGCACGTTTGAGTTGTCTTGTGTTTATGTCCATGCACCAACAAATAACATGACTGTATGTACACACATGTCGAACAGAGTTGTGTGGACAGGTGCCCTGTATGCAAATGTAAAATATGATATACAGAACTGCTTGAGCTTAGAAGAAGAATCAGAGGATGAAATCCTCTTTATTGGTCACACATGCACACAGCACACACAGTGACATTTGTTCTCTGCTGTTTACCCATCCTAGTACTAGGAGCTTGTTTCAGGGACTATATGAAACAAAACTGACTTTACAGAGGGAGTTTTCTGATTCCTACATAACACATTTTAGCACCTAGCATCCTCCTCATGCCTGGAGTGACCTCAGTGGCAGCTGTTTAGTGCTACATGTCTTGTACTAATTGTTCTTTAAAAGACCTTCACCCGTCTTCATATAAATAAAAAGCTTTTTTTCATGGATAATTGTTTGGCAGGTGTGTTTGAATTGCAAGGTATAACTTAAAAAATAAAAGATGGATGAATTCCATTTTGCGGCTTCAGTTTCAGTCCTGGTTTTGTTCATGCTGGAAGACTGGATCATGGCAGAAGCATCATGATTCATGTATGTGAATTGTACCACCTGTGCCTTTCCTACTATGACAAATCAAGAAGCCTGTTTGGGGAAAGGCATATGTTGACATTGTTCATTCTTCCAAAATAAGTTGAGTCATGTTTAAACAGGTTTCCTGAATGCATAGCTCAGTGTTTGTCAGTGTTTGTTTCTGAAAATAACAAATATGCTTATATGTTGAAGACCTCAGAAAAAGTAATAATGTGTATTCTTAGGGTATGTGAGTTATGCATGCTACTATAGATGAGCACTGAGTCAACACTGATAAATGAATGTCTTATAAAATACACATACAGTAAGTTAAAGTGTTAATTACTTTAAGGTAAGTGAATTGAAGCAGTCATTACTTTCAGAGGCTCTGTGAAAGAATGGCATAACCCAAGATGTTTCAATGAGATTAGAATACACAGCCTATTAATACCAGCACACAATAAAATGTAATGTCATTGTCACTAAAGCATTGGCACACTTTTTGGACAGAGACAACTTTTCTTGAGACAAACAAGTATATAAGTATGCTACATTTTACATTGACCAAAGGTGTTAGTAGAAATATGTATTTAATGTTCCCTAATGACCTTTCCTTGTCATAATCGCTCCAGAGGATGCATTCTATATCCATTCAGAATGGAAATTATATACTTTAAATCACCTGTTACAGAGATGTTTGTATTGCTGACTGATAGTAAGGTGATATATAAAAGTGTGGAAGGGTGGAAATACTGCCTCTCTTATAATCACCAAAATCCATGCTTGATTAGATTAGCCTAATTGTTGTAGGTGCTCTGTCTGTCAGCAGCCTCAGAGCCCTGTCCTCTGTTCCCATTAAAGACATGACATATGATTACCCTGCTGAGAAAAGTCAGCATGCAATTATTCAGCCCTGTGATCACAACAGCTAGTGCTTTCACTCCTTTATTTCCAGCAGTCCCCAGTGCCTTTCAGTACCCAGCATTTGCCTCTCAGCACTTTTACCTCAGTTTGTCACACTGTAGAGCACAGGTAATGAAGTCATACAAATGTAAATCACAACAGCCACAATCAAAAAACATATTTGTTGGTGAACATCCCATTTTAAATGTTCTACAGTTTTTATTATTTGACTGTTGTTAAAATCTAAAATAATGTACTTTATGATTCCTAATCTTCTGGTTGAGGTCTCCACTCAGTGGAAATGATAATACGTTTTAATTTGTTTGATTCCCAAGGTCAACTGCAGACTCACAACATGAACACATTTAATTGTCATTCAGTTTATTGGGCTATGTCATATCATTTGCCCACTTGGGGAATTAATAAAGGTTCATCTTCTTCTTCTTCTTCTTCTTCTACTGCTTCAAATTCCTTCCTGCCTGCTCTAAGCATTACATTATGAGGCCAGAGGAAGTGGATGTGCTTCAGACCTGACAGCATCCAAGCTGTTTTATAGTCCAGATCCTGAGAGGGACAGAATGAGATGTCACCGTCAGGAACAACCAGCCTCCAGGCAGCACATTCCCGGGAAGCCATACACTCACGTCACCTGCTTGGAGCGCTGCAGCTTATAATGGAGGTTCCACCTCCGCACAGACTATAAATGCCACTGCTCTGCACCCTCTGCATCTCACCTGAATGAAGTTGTCAAGGAAATAAATGAGTGAGGCACAGCCCACTTAGGTGACATCTATTGTTCTCCATCTGAACACCTTCAGTCATCTCTCACTATCACCATTTGGATCAACCCATGCCAAGTCAGTCTTTTAGGATTGCGTGTCACCTTATCACATTACAACAGTTGGAGATCACTTCAACAATGTTATTTATTGTGTTTTTCCCTTTTTGGTAGGAATATCCTAAAGACAGAAACCTTACAAATAAATGTTTCCTTTGATAGTAGGACTACAAATGTATTTAAACAACCGGTTTTCTTAACCTTATAATACACTTTGTATTTGGTAATACTAAAGCTAATAATAATAACTAATCAATATGTGTATGTACACAATGGATCAGATCACCCAGTGTAAAGTGAAAATGGCCTAGTGATGAACCCACAGATCACAGATCTAAAAACTCCATCCCACAGAAGGGAGATATAATTAAAATATAATAAATCATCTGATAGACCTACTGCTACCGAACGAGCCTCCAACCGCAGACAGACGTTAAGCAAAGGCTTCGCCACCAGCAGGTGAACATTGGGGAGAATTAGCATTAAAGAGCCAAACATGTTTCGTAGTGGTTGATGGAGAAACAAACAGAGCTGCAGTGTGAATATTGGACTTCAGATATGCTATTGTACTCTGTCTGTGTTTCAGTAGACGTGTAAATAGCAAAAGCTCTATTCTCAGGGGGCTCTCACCAGGGTCCCCCTTGTGATTCAGAAATATCTTTCTCGTCTACGTTATTTGTGGTGCATTTGCACGGGATAAGTCCCCCAGATGTTATGTCAAGTCTATGCATAACATCTTCTATTATTAGAAATAACTATGTCATATTTCTATGTACTGTTATATTATGTATGCCAAGTTATGTTTACATAATATTCACAAAGACCTTTTGCTAATGCAATGTCTATGCTTTGTAGCGAGATTACCTTCCTGATTTGCACCTACAATGTTCCTCAACATTTCATTCATAAGAGAGGCAGAACAATGTATTTGTGAAGAAACCTTGCAAGAAAAACAAACTTGTCCCCACATTGCAGAGATGCTGTGAATAGGGCTTCAGAGTCTACAGTGTATGTCATGTGGTTTTGTTTACTTCATTCTATAACCATCTTTCATGATATGAAAGCACATTCTGAAGGGTTAAAGGTCTGGGACGAAGAAACTGACAACACGGTGGAAGCCCCCGTTCAATCACACAATAGACACGCCCTGAAGTACAGTATATGACTATTACAAATAGGACCATCACTTACTAACTGAAGTAAACACAGAGGTGTACCAAGCCATTTGAAAGAATGTGTGTTTCAGCAACTTCCAAATTGGCCTTGGTTGGTTAATGGCTAATGGTTACACAACCCAAAAAAACATTGTGACATCACAAAGTGACCAAAATCTGATCAGCTGATTTTCAGACAGGTTTTTATATAAATGGATCAGGACAAAAAGACCCTACTTTCAGCATGTATTACACAGAGGGGACTCATGTTTATGTATAAAATACATGAACAAGTGGATTTTGCATAATAGGGG
>NW_011371345.1:0-23016 GCF_000735185.1 Notothenia coriiceps | reverse complement strand
CAAAGAATCTGAAAATGGCTGGGAGACGAAATGTTTTGGAGACAATGGAAGACTGTGAATTGATCAAGAGATATAGGCTAAATCGTGAGGGTATCAAACTTGTTGTGGAATTAGTGCGGGATGCAATAACATCCCCGACTAACAGGAATAACCCGATTAGTCCGGAAATAAAATGTTTGGCAACACTACGATATTTAGCAACAGGGAAAATGCAACTTTGCAATGCCGGCGATTTAGGAATATCGCAACCATCAGTCAGCCGTGCCATAAACCAAACCATCAGCGCGCTCTCTAGACCACATATCATCCAACAGTTTATCCGGTTTCCTTTGGACAATCAACAACTACACAGGATCAAAGCCAACTTCATGGCAATTGCAGGTATGCCCGGTGCGGTCGGTGCTATTGACGGGACGCACATAAAAATAATTGCGCCATCAAAAGATGAGGACGTGTTCGTCAATAGAAAGAAAGAACATTCCATCAACACGCAGATTGTTTTAATTCATCATGATAGGGGGACTTGAACGGCGGTATGGGCTGTTATTGAAAGTGTTTAAGTGCTGGAAATATGCTCATTGGATAATAGTTTGCAGCGTGCTTTTAATTGCCCCCTTGATTTAATGCAATTTACGTATTTGTATTGTTTGCTCTCTCTCTTTAACGTGCATATACAACGTCATTATCGTGGTCTGCACAAACTTGTCATCATGCGTGTATTCTGCTAACTGCACTGTCCATAACTATTTGATAGGAATACATTTCTAGCCTAGGCTATTTCCTTGTTTTTCGGTGATTTAGTGGGCTCGTTTGTGGGATGTTGCGGATGAGTTTCACCGAGGCCGCCTGCTCTGAACAACCAATCACCGTACTGACCGCTTCTAAACTCATGCACGAGAATCAACGTAATCCATAGCAACGGCGCGTCACTCTTAGTGATTTATCCTTAGTATGAGTAGGTCTCAGCGGCTTTGTGAATAACTTTTAAGAAAAAACTCCTACGTAAAATGTTTTAGCGCGAGTTAGGAGCACTCCTAGCGGTAAGATAAAATGCTTTGTGAATACGGCCCCAGGTCTATAGCTGGGAGAAAATTTAAAGACTTAAACCACTCAGGCTGTAGGCTACACATTGGTTGTTTGAGCTAACTGCTAGCACCAGCATGCTAACATGCTGCAATGGCAATGTTTATGTGGGTAGCCTAATGTTTACCATGTTCTCTATCCTAGTTTAGTGTGTTAGCATGCTATCAATAGCTATAGCTCTCAACTTAAAATACAGGTTAGGCTGAATAGAATGTCAATAGCATTAACATTTTAGGGATAAAATAAACGTACTATAATTAAGTATTCAGGGTCCTAATTTGTCCAAACCCAATTCTATGGCAATCCATTAAATAGCATAGTTGATACATTTAACTTAAAATGGCAAATCTAACGTCATGGTGGTCCAAGGAGAAAAGGCATAATGATTCACCACCCAAAACCCATGAATATAAGATTTAAGACATGAATAACTACAGAACATTTTAAGACAATCCATTCCGTAGTTGTTAAAACAATTTTAACAAGATACAAATAGCTAAACAACTGACATTGCCAACCTTTGAGCTAAAGTGCTAGCAAAGTGCCCTAGCTAAAAAGGCTACATACTAAGTGTCACAATTCAATTGCTAGATCTGCTCTAGAGAAAAAGAAGAAATGCAAACGTTCGTTTAGTTAAACGTCTTTTTAGAAAAGTCTGTTAAGGTCCAATTGCAGCCCTTGGTTGTCAACATCAATACAAGGCAAAATAGTAACAGGCAAGTCTCTGAGGGAAAAAAAAAAGTGGATCATAAATCAGACTCAAAGTTAACGCGGGTCGAGAAAAATCATTATGACATTTTGTATTAGTAACCCAGATATACACAGTAAGCAGAACACCATGTCAAAAGAGTAGACAAAGTTGTTTCGCCTTCTGGTTTCAATTACCCATCACATGACCTATCCATCCATGCTCCATCCATTCATGCTCCTGCTTTGCCTTGCGGCCCAGTGCTGCTACAGTATATCCCTCTTCTCCCCGCCAAAAGAGGATACATATGCAGCGCGTGATTAACTCCTTAGCACAGACTTTCCACTGTTTCCCCCTCTCATGAAAGGAGCTCTTGTCCCCACATCCTGAAGGAGCCATATGAACAGTTCCCTGGTTCCCTCAGGCTCTTTGAAGAGCCGCTGTGACCCAATGACTCTGGCGGACTCCTGCCACGTCCCGGTAGCCCAGAGTCACAGGAAAGGGTCATATATCAATCAGATTTAGAATGAATCTGTTTGAAGGATACAATAAGAGATGTATGTGGCATATTACCCATATTATTATTAGTTGAATGTACACAAGACATTTGGAGAAGATGCCAAGGAGAGGGCATGCCCCCATGAGAATGTATCAGGTCAATTAGTGTATGATGAATGACATTGCAAAGCGATTAAATGAGGATGGATTTTTAAGTTCTGTTTTTTATAGAGCTACATGTATTGCTTTTTTTATTCCAAAGAAGTAAATGAGAAAACACCAATTTAATACCCTTACACAAATGGAAATCAATGTTTTGCTAAACACAAACCACAAAAGACAAAATATACCTTACAGTTGGTAACGTTTCTGCAGCTTTTCAGGCCCTTCTTTACAAAAATGCACTGTGTACCTATAAAAACAGGCATGGGCCAGTCAGATAAAAATTGCCACTTCATAATAACACAAAGTTATGTTTTTAAGTATATGCAATTATTTCAACAGTGGTATCATAGTAGTATTGTACAATCCTTTCCGTATGAGTTTATCTTATTTATGGGGGCAATCATAACAACTGAAGGGAACAAAAAGGTTACAGATTTCCGGTGCAGCTATTAATGCCGTATAATTACAATCTGCGTCATGCAGTTAAGTGTTAAACAAACAATAACATCAACAGAGAACAATTACAAAGCCAATGTAAACTTTACAAGGTGGAAAGTACTCATACTGTAGGTTTGCTTCAGAGCTTAGAATAAGCAATATAACAAAGGAAAAAGGAAAAGCAAATACAACATGAAAGCCAGTTCATTGACACCAAGGAAAACAGAACTACAAAGGTCATATAAGCACAGCTTACAAAGATAATAAAAGTACACAAAGTATACAAGTAGAAAATGTTGAAAAAATAACCAAAAAAATGCGTTGTACCTTGATATAAACACATAAAACCAAGAAAAAAATTCAATTAGCTTTGAATTTAAAATATTCTTCAGCCGCAAACATACCAATGGCATATTGACAAAATGCCATAATCACCATAACAATCATCCATTGTTTAGCAATCATGATTAAATGCTACTTTCAAAATAGCTCTCCACCAATAAGTGACACAAACTGAATTATTCCAGTTCAAGTATTCCACCCCACCAACTTTTTGGTGAAATTATTTGATGATCTACACTTGAAATAAAAGTTGGCAACAACATTAAGGCAAACATGGTCTCATTGCTTAAACTGATCTACAGTTGAGGCACATTTTAAAGCTCAAGGCATAATACCACTTAACCTTACAGACCTACCCTTAAAACAAATAAAATCAAAGCACCCTGTTACTTTAGCATAAGTCTACTAGCTTAAGATAATACGATCCTTAAGGGGCAAAACATCCGTGACAAGATTTTTTTCCACTTAATTCCCCGATGGCATAAACAAATTCATGTGAGAGGGAGTAGCTCAGTTTGGGATATTGACCTAGTTTCTCGACTGAACTAAAAGAGCAGATAAAGACACATGGCAGTCTCCTCTTGTAATCGGATCTGTCGAGAATTCTACCAACAGTTATTGCTTTAACAAAAAAATATGTACTGCATCAGATTTACGGGGTGTCCTGTAGTATGTTTTACTAAAATACAGCATGGATACACTGTGGATGTTGCTGTAGTACAGAAAAAGGATTCAGTTTAAAATTATTTCTAAGCATGACAAAGTGAGGAGATCAGATAGCTTGGGATTTTATTTTTGGTTTAGTGGTTTAGCTGACTGAATAAATCGTACAGTAAGAGCACATTCTAGTAATTTGGTGTTAGCCCAAGTATGAAAGAGGTTTAAAGCAGCCCTTTTTGCAGATAAATCAAAGCATTTGTTTGGGTTTCTACAAACATTGTCTGACAGAGTTAAACAAAGGAGAGCTAAGTGTTAAAATCCAAAATTGAAAAAAAGGTCTAAGGGAAGAGCCTTGAGATCAACACTAAAACTCAATGAGGAATTAAGTGTGACTTACAATAAAAGAGGACTTTTAGATCCTAAATGTGGCATACTCGGGATGTCAAATTAAGTTGTTCAAAGAATAATGTTTCTTTATATTTTGGTATATCAAACTTTGATATAATAGTAAAATAGCCAAGGAACATAAAAAGGTTATTTCTTTGCTGAAGAAATTCTCCAACAATTCACACTTCAAGTGTTGCTCTAAATCGACAAGTATTGAACTGTATTAATGCATCTTGGTCCACAAACAAAACAAAGAAAGCAAAATAGCTTGCAATCCTTAAAGGATACAATTTTATGGTTATTTTAAGTACCATTAGTACCTTCGGATAGCGCACATAAAAAAAGCTTTCTTTCCTACACCTGCATAGAGAATTACAGTTATGCAACCTCAAAAGCAATCCATATATAA
The DNA here is from genome assembly GCF_000735185.1 of Notothenia coriiceps. Lineage (NCBI taxonomy): Eukaryota > Metazoa > Chordata > Actinopteri > Perciformes > Nototheniidae > Notothenia > Notothenia coriiceps. The sequence continues at coordinate 18,346 of NW_011371345.1, read as the reverse complement.
ATATAGTGGTGGAAATACTGCAATGGAATAGAGATGAATGAACTATGGAGGATGTTGCATAGTCGTTATATGATAAAGGATCCTTGAAATGTAATACAATGATGTGTAGAGGTCATAATAATACAACTCTGACTTTGACTCAATTACGCCCTTGATTTAAAAGCATTTCTCAATCCTGGTCCTGGAGTCGCAACACACTTACATAGAAAATGTCCCTTGATTGAAAAACGATGTGGTTCACCTTACAACAAATCCATTTTAGTCTCTTTGAAATCCATCAAACACGTTGGTCATTTGTCTTAAAAAACCCTTATTTCACTACCTGTGGTGGCATGATGGCTGTCTTTTGCTGGGGTGTTTTACTTTCCGATGTATCCAAAGTACCCTCCTTGCCTTTCTTCCTTGGTGGCTTTTTCATGGGAGTTTTCTTTGGCGTGGGATCAAACATCGGGTCCCCTGCCCTTGAGCCGTTCAAGTCCTGCTTCTCCAGGCTCTTGGCTTCAGGGGTCCCGAGGTCGGTGGCGACTGGAGCCACCATTTTCTGGAGGCTGTTTGAAGTTGGCAGTAAGGGCTTGGTGGAGCCCTGCTGGCTTAATCCGCTGGAGGGGGTCCTCTTGGCTTTCTGTGGAGGTGTTGGCTTCTCTCGGTTTCCCTTGGGTGTGGAGAGACCGTTAGTTTTCGTCAAACCTGTCCCCTCGTTCCTGTTGATGCTTTGGGTTTTCTCCTTCAGCTGAGCAGCCAGGAGTGTGGCAGCCTCAGAGTTCATATGAGGGTGGATGACCTTGGGGCTCTTGGGTGGCTCCTTGGTGGTCTCCTTTGGAATGTCAGCGCCCTTCTTATCAGGTGAGGTGCTGTGGAAGCTACTTATCTTCTTGAGGGCATTCTGCACAACACCATTGATGTGCTCCATGTGACTGGGACTGCTGGGCTCATCCCCAGACTTCTTGCCTCGCAGAGGCTTGTGTTTGCTAGGGGAGCCATTGATGTCTGCCTCCTTCCCCTCTTGTTTCTTCTGTTGCTCACGGCTCCTCTCCTTCATTTTCTGCTGCTCCTCGCTTCTGGCTGAGCAAGTGCTGGAGCTCCTCTTTTTCTCCTTTGGCACTGCAAGGGCCTTCATTCCCCCATGCCCCTGTTGCTCTGGCTGGGGAGAACCTGTAGTATTTCCATGTATCCACGATACTTTGGGCTTAGTGGAGGGGTCTGGAGGACGTGGTTTGGGCTTGCCAGGTGAAGGTGGTGGCTTTCCATTTCGCTTTGCCTCTGGAGTAGGAGTGCCATCTCCATCCTTGCCGCCGCCATCGTCCTCCTTGGACTGCTTGGAGAGGCGGGCGATGCGGGCATAGAGGGCTGCAGTATTGGATTCAGAGCCACTGGTGGAGCCTTCACTGTCAGAGGACTTGAGCAGGGGCTGCTCGCTGCCTTCTAGTTTTGAGACACTGGTGTCTTTCAGGGAGGTGTACTCCCCTGCATCGTCCTCATCTTCTGGGTTCTCTGCTGCTGGGCTAGGGCTGCGCTTATCTCTGCTTTCATGCACAGATTCTGTGGATCATTAGAAGATCAACAGATATTAGTCAACACTATACAGTAATTCACACTTTGTACGTTTTAAATATATATTTTTTACAAATACACATAGCTGATTGACAATACACTTGTGATTGCTAAGATGGCCTTTTTTGGTATTGTGTGATCAGTAGCTTATAAAGGCCGATGTTAGTTAATGTCAACCAACTTTCAATATAGTAAATATTTATCGTGTCTATGATATTTTGTATGCTTTACAGATTGTAATTGACATTAAATGCTACAAGTTTAGTGTGTTCATTAATTAATTAATTAAAGTGGACCTATCATGCTATATTTGAATAATATATTGTAGGGCCATACCTATATAAAACATGCCTGTGAAGTTTTTTTTTTTTCAAAATACCAAACAGATCATGCATTTTAGCCATGCCTCATTTCGCTCTATTTGCTGTATTCCAGCCCTGTTTTTGCAAGGGCTGATTCTGTGGCAAATGAGCTGCAACTGACCACGCCCCCCTGCAAAGGAGGGGGGCGAGGCACGAGCGTCATGTTACCATGCTGTTACCATGCTGTTACCATGCTGTTACCATGCTGTTACCATGCCACGCAACCTCTCATTCCCCTGATAGGTGGAGAGTTGCCCATATAGGCGGAGCTCCTCGTTCCTGACGTCAGAGATATTTCAAATCTGTATCAGATCCATTGCAGCCCCGTTTTTAGAGATTTGTGTATGGAGGAAAAGAGAGAGGGTTGTGTTTTCTGACACTTGGTGAGTTCCCTGACACACCGGGGACACATACTCATGTATAAAAGACGTACAGAAGTGCATGATAGGTCCCCTTTAAGGAAAGCTTTGAAATCTGAGTCTTAAAAAACAATGGCTTACATATGTGACATTCACAAATAGCAGCATTGTTTACATTGTTAAGGAGACTTTTTTTGTCTTTCCACAAGAAAATAAAACATGTTATTTAAAAAACGTAAAGCTCAACCACTTAAATTGCTACTTTATAAACACATAAGGCTAGAGAGGCCCGGATCCAGATCCTATCAACTCTATTTCAGAACCCTTTTGTGATGTTTACAACAATACTTTTTATGCCCAAGGCTTTTTACTCAAAATCAATTGTTTCAAAGCCCTTGAACTAAACATAAGAGGAATGATAACCAAACCAAACTATTTAGACAACACTAAAAACCCATCAATCACTCAACACACACACAAATCTCCAATACAAAACCCGACTTGCACTGTTAGACTTCCAGAATAGAAACTGATTAAATGGGTGTTTTCCATCAAACTTCAAGGAGTTAGTCATTGTTTGGATTTGTGCCATGTGCTGACTTGACCATTCCATTTCCTGTTTATACTCTCCTCATTCCTGGAGCAAAAACATGGGCCTAGATTGCATATGATAAAGGAACTATCTCCATAATGAGATCTACAGAAGCCGGTGAGTCAAGTTGGGGATCTTGACTTCAGAAAAAACAACGTCTATCAGCATGTGTGTGTTTATGCAAAGGCTCCTACATGCCAAAGACAAATTAGGGATTTATGTGCGTCATAACGAGATAACTAAACTGTTTATTTATTCAAGCGATGACTCACCTTCATGGGGCACACTGTAAACTGGCCCCTCGTCTCCGCTCTCAAAGGAAGAGAAAGACTCTTGAGACGACCAGGAGGAGGGGGAGGGCTGCTCGGCCACTGACGGGGGCTCGATGAAGCTGCAGTTGAAGTTCTCTGGGTCGTGGTGGGCTACTGAGAACAGAAAACAAACGCAGAGGCCAAAAGGTCAGGCAGAGGGTATTGTACCATGTTACAAGAACAACAGTCTGTTCTCACTCACTCACAACTGCTGCAGAGATGTCAAAAGTGTTGGTTCTACTGTGTCTGATTTCTTTTTTTTTGTATTGGTTCTGAAATTAAGTTAACCAAAGCTTCAACATAATGGGCTTTTGCAAGGAAATTACAGTATTTTTGTATGAGGTGTTTATTATTGTTATATCTTGTTATCAAAAGTGAATGAAGTTTCCCTTAGAATCTTAGCAAGTCAAAAGACAAACAAGATACACCATTCTGACCATCAAACAAGATACAGATTATCTGAAAAACCCATGCCTACCACCATTTTATTTTGGAAAGGTTCTTGTTGGCCCACATAACTAAATAATGTAATCATTTATAAATGATTAAATACTTTGTAAAGGAGTATGTGAGCTAACATGTATTCTTATTTTCACAATCTATGACATTCTAAATAATATCTAATGAATAAAAGGATTTGAAACGGGAAAGACTATTCTTAAAAATATTTAGTTTGGGGATAGTTTAGCAGATTTGGAAATACAAGTCTTGAGTACAGTATGATGACAAAATCGGAATCATAAGCATCTCATTACTTACAAAGCTAATTAATACATGATTTATTTATCTGACAAGAAGACTGGAAACACGGAGAAACACGTCCTCTGTACATATTTCACATTTCTGACAATGTGAGGGTTTCCTTTCAAACGCAATATTTGGTATGATTTTCAATATGTTTTTGAAATATAAAAAAGGTATAATATCTGATATACTACTAAGTATTGATCAAGAGTTAAAATGTTGCTACGTTGATGTTATTACATGCCTTATTCTGTACTTTAGCCATTAGGCAGATGGGTTCATTCGTCATCTTCCAGAGAATCCTCTCCCTTAACAATGTAGATCAGGTCATTTTCTCTCTCACTTTCTGCCTCTTTCTCTATCACTCTCTTTTCCTTCCTCCCTGTCAGACACTGCAGCATTCTGCTGACCCTTCAGTCTCAAGACAGCTGTGGTTTCTGAGGAACACTTGCGGCTGATCTCCCCATCTGGCGTGAGTTTTGGCCTAAAGTGTCCTGGGCGTTAACTCAACATGACCGACCACATCAGATGCTCCTGTTTACATGCCCGATGACACATGGGTGCATCCAATTGTTTGGATAAATAAATCGCCAAGATGGAAGAAATCCCCAAACTGTACCAAATCCTAGCTCCATAACATTTGTTGTTTGACTGTAACTAAAGATAAGTGATTTACTGCCAGATCTTTGCAGACTTGGCAACACGGAAGACTGCAATTACTTTGTATTTAATCTGTAATCTGAGATTCAGACACATTCTCCATGTGTACGCAGTTTAAGTGTCTGATACGCATACACTTTTAAAAGGCAACTAACAACTAAATCAAATAATAATAGTACAATTCAAACTCATAACTTTAGCAAGGGTTCTGTTTAGAGGTTTCTCTCACCACAACGTGTAAGATAAACATGTCTGGTTTCTTTTTCATCAAATTACAGCCTAATGTTTATCCCCTTGTTTCCTGTGTCCATCCGTCTGCCTCGCACCATGTGACTGGTTTCAACATTTTCTCAAACAACAACCACATTTAGTCATGGTCATGGTCATGGTTCTAGCTGCTGAGTCTAACTTATATTTAAAAAAATGTATCTGTATGTTACTACTTCAGATAGAAGATATGTTAAAAGTCTAGCTGACATACTAGGAAATAAGAATTAGATTAATTTGTATTGCTTCACTGATCCTATAAAAATATTGTACCACATTTATCTAAAACAAGTCATTTAAACCTCTGAACTACATGTTTGAGTTATGGAGTCCAATGCCTTTGTGTTACTTGTAGGGAGGCTAATATCAACACAGGTGCAACATGTCTACAATAAGCAAGTACAGATGTGTGTAAAAGGGGCTTAAAAGACCAAAAATAGCATGTGTTTTGATACAAATGTAGAGTGGACTTCCATCCACATTTATGAGATTATTAAGGGATATCCTGTTTACCAGAATAATGCCACCCTGCTCTTCCTACATGTGCAGACAGTAGTAGTTATTGGACTGTTGTGGCTACAAAAAGACTGCAAAATCCAACCTATGCATCCATAGGTGTTGTTGACAAAATAATATTTGCCCTCATTGAATCAGAGGAATAAATAAGGAATAAGACAGGGTTATTTGCCCTGCCTTAACATTCAGTTTATTTACTGTGCAGCAGCAGGCAGAGAGTGACTGAGGGATGTAGAGCAGCTAACGTATACAAAGACTTCAGTTAAGTTAGTCAACAAGCCAGCATATGGGTATTTTATGACATTACTTGTGCGCATTGATGAACAACTGCTACCCTTGAGGTCCAGACTGTCTGTCTAGTGGGGCAGATTGTCATGCAGACTGGAACGCCACTGTGATCCCTCCCTTCATGGAGGCTAACGCACAACAGGGCATTATTTACACGTCCCAGCTGCAGAGCTCTGCCACCACAGTTGCTCAGTGGGGGGGGGGGGGGGGGGGGTCACAGACTTAGTCTTAAGGCCAGAGAGCTGGGATGTGGCATGAACATGGCTAGTTCAAATGCTTGGTCGAGTTGTTGGAATCTGGAAATTAAAGGGGAAATCAGTTGCCAAAAAGAATAAACAATGCAATCCAGGGTGACAGGATTGCCTGCAAATAAAACAAAGAGTACACTGAGTGAGATTCAAAATGGCGAATAGCTATCAATGTTGACAGTTAATCACAATTACTCATAAATCTCAAACTGCCCTTTTCCCCTTGGTAACATCTTGAATTCCAAACGGAAAACCTTACAACTTCTTCCCATCTACTGTAGCCTTCTCAGAATCAGAATCAAGTTGTGTTTTTGTTGGGGCCAATGTCAGAACAAGAAACTGTGCAACATTGAAAATTGACAACAAAATATTTTCGGTGTATGGTTTTATTCTAAACACCAAGATTGATCGACTTGTTCGTTTGCAACAATACTAACGCTAGCAGAGATATCCGTCAAAATCAAGAAACATTGATAGAAGCGGAAATAAATAGAGACATTCCATTTCATTGCAAGCCAAAGTAAAAAATACGGAACTCTCCCCCTTCTTTGCTTCGTTTTTTTAGCGGGTACAGTTTTCACAGTTATCATCTTTTTTCGCTACCTTTCTACTGTTAGCTATTTTGTTGAGTTGCATTAATAAAATGCTAGGCGGCTAAGCAATGATGCAATATGTCAAGTATGTTTATCGTGAGGGGAGTTTGCAACCTAAAAGCAGACACATTACTTAACAACTTGTTGTTAAATTAGGCTTAAAAGGAACCAGTCAAACATGGATGATATCTACAGCCATTACATTGTGCAATTAACTTTTACTTCATAATGATAAGTGAAAGCATGTACTGCCACTTCGTTAAATGCACTCAAGAAGGACTTTAGGGTGTGGGAAAGTTTCCTTTAGGCATCTCACAACTGCACGAATGTATGGTTGAGTGTTGCTGCAAACACATTTGCAATTCCATCTAACTTTCCCAGGATAAATAGAGATGAAAAAAAGCAGGTGGCGCTGCACTCAGCCCTTACCCGTGGGGAAACATTTGGACACAAAGGATGTGAGGAATGCCGGACAGACGTGAATCTGTTGGGCGTGGGGTAAATGTTTAGAATGGAATGCCAAACTACAAACAAACAGCCTTAGTTTTGCCAAGAGGTTCATGTAGCTATTTCTCCTTTTCTAACAGAGAGGTAAATGTTGTCTTTCTTTCCTAAACTTCCCCCTTTTCGTTTTTATTTTGTCTTGCCACATCTGTTGCCACTGACCCTGGTGTGGATAAATCACAGTTCTGACACGGACTGGGGTAAATGTGACCACTTCCTGTTTCCAGCCCCATTGGGCCCCCTCTGGAATGCATGTGTGCAGGACTGTGTAGCCCCAGTCAGAGTTAGGGTTTCTAAAATGTTGGCAGACCAAGCTTCTGCGGGTAATCCAAGAGAAAGCAAGGAAGCAAACATTTGAATAGGACAAACCAGAAAGGATGACAGAGATGCATACTAGTAATATATTTGACTGGGTATTGATGTCTGAACTGTCATTTGATTGGCACAAGCTTGTTTTATATGATCGATCTTTTAAAAAAAAAAGACATTTGGCTAAGATGGAGTTGCTTTTTAGGCCTCTGGCACATTGCTTCACATGGTAAGGCTCTCCATAAACAAGCGTATTAATGTCCCACACTGATGACAAAGGCAAGTCTGTGCAGTATTGCATTTTGACTGAGGCATAATTGGAACTAGCTTAAAGAATAGCTGAGGAGGCGCATGCTGCTCAGACATGGAAAAGAAACCCGGTCATCAACTTCTTCTACAGTACCCTGACTTCAGGAGAGCCCTTTAAGGAAAATCTAATAGCTGCTTCATAACAATGTTTAAACTGAAGCAATGTTAGGAAAACTGCTGTGTAACACTTTGAATATGTATTTTTTGTACCAGTCAATCATTGAAACTTAAAACATTGGAAAAAGATTCCCTAGAACGTTCGAGAAAGATTCCCATTTAAAAGTTCCCGTTACCCACTCCCTTGGCTTGCTTTGTCAGAGAAAACAGTCCAAAGATGAATTTAACAAACTGGCGAGTGCAGCATATTTGACAAACCGGAGCCGGAGAATGTTTGGGTTTATATCTTGATGAATGATTTTTAACAATAAATCGATTATGATCATTGCTGTTTATTAACTTTCTGCTATCATTCAATAAATGACTAATTGCTTCAGCAATACTGCAAATTTCATCCCCATAGTCTGTCAGTGCTGTTAGGTAAACAGTATTAATCTCCTACTTCAATTAGTAAGTAAAAACATTTGCACCGTTAATACAAATGGGCTTCTACGTAGGTCTGAAAAGTAAGATGAATATTTCCATGCTTGAAAATATTGGAAATTACATAAAGTCGCTGAACAGTATTGCTGTTCTGATATGCAGGAATAAAAACTCATTTACTCTGCATTTGCATTTATTGTCAGAAGAGGGAAATCATTTTGGTGATATAGCATAGCTTATAGGGGCAACATTTATATATTGAAGTATGTATTTAAGTAGCTATTTTGCATTGTGTGTAGGGTTTTTTTTCATTAAAATAATCATATATTCTCTGTTGGCTGTGAATAAAGGACTGGGGTCATAGACAGATCTGTCACAGACCATGAGACCTCCGCATGGAGCACCAGAGCGTCCACCCAAACAGTGCGGCCTTTGATAGCGCGTCACTCACCACCACCCGGGCCCCCCGACAACCACTGGCCTTCTTTTAATAACACAGCCTTCTCCTCAGTCCCAGAAAAAACTACTTGGGGAAGAAGATGATGGAAGTAAAGAAAATGGGGAGAAAAAAAAGCCCCAGTTTAGGGTTGTAATAATATGAACACATGGCATTTGAGGGTGCCAAATATAATAAGGGGCTCTAAAACCAGTGCATTCCTTTCAAATGAAACCCCATACTCGCCTGGCAGCCACCATACACTCTTCAACCCTATTTGTCATCTAAGAGGACTGAGGGAAAATGGTAAATCTGATGGCTGTGCATTGCTGTCATTGTCCCTGCTGTGATAAGCTGAAGACGTATAAAAGCACTGAGAGCTTGTGAAACAACTTTATATCATCTGACACCTTCATGTCAATTCTAAATAACCTTTATGTACTGGTCTGTGATAAGTATGCATTGGCTTTTGAAGTGGCAACAGATTTCCCCCCTCTAGTGTTTCAGAGTGATATTATTGTTCGTGCCGCTGTCACAAAGACAAACACATCACTTTCTGTTTTCGATAAGCTACCAGCAACACATAAATGCATACTGCGTTTGTCTAACAAACTGCGCAACGCAGACAGTAATAACATATTTTCTGTACGTTTGTTGACATATTAAATGGTATATAGCTTTACTTATTCATATATTGTTAGCAACATAGCTACCGCTAGCAGCCTGGCAAACATTACTGTCCAAAGCAAGAAATAAATTGTAATAATCCTACCATAAGAACAGTAATCAAAGCCCTGATTTAAGTGCTATGATAAAGAAGGACTAAAACACCCATTAATATAGCTACTATGGTTGATATTGGGAAAAGCTATTGTAGCCATTTCGTTGAGTTCAGCTGAGGGGAGATCACGACTAGGGGTTACATAATGCCATTTCAATTAGTCATTTTTTATTATTTTGTCATTGTGCAATCAACATTAACCTCATGATAAATACTCAAAGCAAACATATTTTCAATTGCCACTTTAATGAAGCTATGAGTGATGTGGCTTTAGCAGCCTGTGTTGTAAAATCACCAGAGAGGATGATTACATAAAACACAGCAGCTTCTGGCAGCCCTGCTGTGGGATATGAGGAAGAGTTTTGGGGCTTACCGACAACTTTGGGCAGTTTCTGTCGCCTCAGTGGAATACGGGGAAGTTTAGTGCTGATTCGGCTGAATCGTCCACACAGGATCCGCTTGGCTTTTTTGCTGTTGGTAGAGATGTCTTGGTCAGGATCGAAAAGGGATGACGGCATGGAAATCCAAATGAATCATTCAAAAGAGGCATATTAAACCTGGTCCCATGCCTCTTTTGAGGGCTCTGGGGCTGCTCACAGTGCTACTCACACTGTAATGTCAATATACAAAAGCACTTGCAATTCAATTGAAATGCATTTATTCATTTAACAACCTGGTACCTGTGAGATAGAGTAGAAAGAAAATATTTTCCTCTATTTTCATAACCAGGTCAAGCCTCCTACTAGGAACTTGAGCCCCTGTGTCGGCCATAGAGGTGAAGAGAACTATCTGTCACTCACTTGTGGTCTTCTTTGTGTCGACACAGGCAGCAGCAGCACAGCAGTGAGAGGAGGACAATCAGTAAAAAAGAGACCAAGGTTCCAGCTGCGATTACACCCATCCGCTGGTTGGGCACTGAAAGACGAGAAGCAGGGAATCATGGGTGTGCCACATTGGCGCAGCAACATTTTAATGCCAGTTTCATCAAATCTCTCTCTCCCTGTCATCACTAGTACTAGAGACCTTAGCAAATTGTCATGATTTACTGTACAAGTGAATTCAAATGACTTCAGGAGAGTGCTTAGCTAACTCTATATGATCTTTATTAATGTGATGGTTGGCTTTGATAATAAAGATAAAGCACAGAGCTGTGTTAACAATTGGTTTTCAATAGCTGATGACATGAAGCAACCCATGGGGAATACTGCAACAGGCTGACATTCACTACCATTAATTCACTATTAATCTTATCTCCCTCAAGACACAGGACCACTTGTGCTTTCATTGCTGATTTCCTGCAAGCAACCCCCCACCCTTCCCTGCCTCCCACTCCTAAGTCATCGATGATTTATTAAACACCCCTCCCTCTTCAAGTGGGATACACCCCACAGATAATACGTGCTGTATTGCATAAGCATGGACTGCCTTTGGCGCTAGCATGGACAGATGACACCAGAAGACAAGCAAACCATCAGTATGGCTTTAAGTAGCGCCGGCCCTCGGATCTTTACACTGTCACATAAGGCTGAGATGGATTGTGAGGCAGTCTGGGCGTGGCATGTTGTCATTGCTATGTACTCACAGCTGGATACAGATTAGGAAACGGTATGGGTGGGGAAGTCATGTAAAAGTGACAATGGAGGCGGTCAAATGCACAGGAAATTCCTCAAATGCTAAGAAAAGGTCCTTCAATGCCTCCCTTTTATCTCCTTCAGCAGATGGCACTATCCTTTATTGAAGAAAACGAGATAAGCATCTTCACATAATTCCTTGCTCAAAAACATTTGAACTTACACAGGTCAATAACATTTCGTCATTGGATAATGAACCAATTTTGCATTTACATAATTTCTAGAGCTCATGATGGTTTCGAACTGCCACTGCCCATGATGTCTACTGGCTGAAATCATTCCTACCTTTGTATCCTAAACAACTTCGTCCTGACCGCCTACAATGAGCTCCTATTTCCTAGTTCCTCTTTCTCTCGCTCTCTCTTCCCTCTCTCTCTGGCTGGACAGGAACACAGCCAACAAACACAGCCATAAAAAGGACAGCGGTCTGGGTCTGGAAACGCTATCAAGGCCTTGCTAAGTTAACTCTCCCACTACACATGCTGACCTGAATAGAAGTGTTTGTTGGTACTTAGTGTCTCCAGCCAACTATGAGACACTGAATACATAAAGCATCTGGCTCTTTGGACAAACAGTTCAGAAAAGTTATAATTCCTTTGGTATGAGTAAGAAAAGTAAGAAAATAGCAGTTTTTTGTATCTCTGAAAAGGTACGTTATTTGGAAAAACAGTAGTTTCTGACAACTGCTATCCACAGGAATACCTTTAAAACATTACATCTAAAAAGCATTTGCATGTCCTTAGAGAAAATAAAACATTCTTACGGAGATGGCAAGCACCAGACACAGGATCACAGTTCTTGTCATTGCAGGAGCAGGTTTGGTTGCAGTTTACTCCATACTGGCCAGGTTGACAGGTCATATTGCAGCTTGAGTACAGACAAAAACAACATCTGTTTAATGTTCAATCCAACTGACAGATGCATTTGAAGCAGAAAGGGAGAAAAGTCATGAATGGGATCAGTTTTTTGTTCCAAGCTAAATCATTCCCACTTTTAAAGAGTATTCTTTATCAGTATCTGTAACAACACGCCCCAAAACACATGCTTTGCTTGTGTAATTCTCAAATTATTTAAGTGTTTGACAAAAACGTAATACAAATCTATGGACCAATTTATCTTTGCATTGCAAAGCATAAACTTGAGTTTTTTTTTGCGTATGAGGTGTCTTAAGACTTACTAGATGCCATAAAATCCAGGGTCGCACAAGCACTCTCCGGTGACAACATGACAGATGCTGTTAAAACAGTGACTGCAGTTGTTCTCACAGTTCTCGCCATATGTGCCGTTGGGGCAGCGCACCTCACACCTATTATACACAAAAGGAATTAAATGATTACAGTAATTTTCAAGCTAAGAAATATGCGTCACAGACATTATTACTGAATGGAAAGCAATATTACAGTAGCTACTACTTAAAGGAACCAATGTTTTTAACTTTGAAAATGACATAGCTCAATGTAAAAATGCAGACCTAACAGAAAAACTAAATATTTTCGTGTTGTCTTACCTGTCCCCAATCCAGCCAGCGTTACAGTGAGAGCACTTGCCATGAATAGGATCACAGTGGTGACCATCTTTACAGACGGGACATACTTCCTGGCAATTTTCGCCAAAGAAGCCCTTTAAGCAGAGCTGGTCGCATCGTGTTCCATTCCAACCTCGGTCACAGGTGATGCAGCGTCCCTCCGTCACCTTACATGGCTGCTGGCCCTTGCAGTGCCCACATCTGTGGTCAGCAAGGAAGAAGAAAAAAAAGTTAATTTATCAGGTTTGCACGAAAGATCCTTCATCATATTTTAATGTAACAGTTTACCTTAACCCCTTTCATTGTTGCATCAATTATCATTTCATTGGGAGATAACTGCATTAAACTATAACCCTGTTCTTTTTACTTTAAAGGAATTGTATCATGTGAGAATTTCACAGTCCATGGAAGGTAAAACACTTAACCTGAATTACTTTTGAATGTTGGCTGACGATTAGGTAATGTGAATACCAACTCCCAAACCTCACTTTATTATTGCACCATTAAGTAAAACACTGAGACATTTTGAGGGTTATCAACTGCAGCAAATATAAAATATTATTTCCGATTAAAACCACAAAACCACACCATGATATGGATCAAACAAGAAAATTGAACATTAGGCATCTGTAAAAGTGTTACCTCTTTTTTTTTTACATGTTACAATTGTTCTCTGCCAAGTCTTTTGCCCCACCTGTTCCTGCAGTTTTGACCATAGAATCCGGCAGGACATGGTTCTCTGCAGAACTTCCCACGGTACCCTGGTGTGCAGGTGCAGGAACCGTCGGCCTGGTTGCACTTGCCGTGGATGCATTGGCAGTAGCGCTCACAGTGTTGGCCCCACAGCCTCTCCCGGCACTGGCAGCGCCCCATGAACTGGTCGCATGGTGAGCCGTTACAGTTACACTGAGTTCCACAGGTCCTCCCCATCCAACCAGGATTGCACATACATCGGCCCGTCATTGCATCACAGACAGAGTTGCTGGTGCAGTGGCAGTTGTTATTGCACTGGGGACCCCAGGAGCCCGGGTGACATGTGCATTTGCCAGTGTCTTGGTCACACTTGCCATTTTTGCATAAGCAAGGATTCTCGCAGTTAGGTCCCCAACGATTGTGGTTGCAGGTACACTCACCAGTCAAGTCATCACACTGGCCGTTGGGGTAACATTGACATTTTCCCTTGCAGTCAGGACCCCAGAACTGTGTAGGGCACTCTGTTGTTAGAGAGCAGAGTAATCAGGAAATGGTAAATAGTAATGTGACTTGTCAAATATACAAAACAAAGTGACAGTCTAAAGCAAAGCTAATGTGTCTCTCAGTGGTGCGTTGTGCCTAGCATGGCTACATGATCCAAACAGCAATTTTAACATGCAGGACAGACGCAATGTTTACGATTGTAAAAGTATTTGTTTGACTTGGACTCAATAGGTGAATGTGTTTTTGGTTATTTGCTTGAAGTAGGGTCTGTTGTTAACATAAGCTTAAAACAATGAACATGTTGTTCTACGAGAAAAGTTCATTTCTTTGCTTTTAATTTATTCTTCAAAAATCATAAAAGTGTTGTTAATGTGTGAATATTATTCTGCAAAAAAATGTGTAAGTATCATAATATTTTGTTTGCAAAAGTTCTTATTAACAACAAGAACAAACATCCAATTGACACTACATTGCCCACATTGGCTTTTTGCCGAGGGAGCCAGTGCAATGCTAACTTCGAGGTTTGCCAATAAACATATGTCATTCCAACCCAGGAGGACTTTTGTTGTTTAGATATTGTACTTATATATAAAAAATAAACATTGCCAACCAAAGCCATGCCACTAACATTAACCTTTAAACACCATGGACGAGAGACAAAAGGCAGAAATGCTGCTAAAAAACTTGCTTACTAGTGTCACAGCTAGCTCCAAAGTATCCATGACGACAACGACATTCATTCGGCCTGACACACACCTCATTTTCCTTGCAGGTGAAGTTGCCTTCACAGAGAGCTTGGGTAAAGAAGAATTGAACACATTATTCAACTGGTACAATGAACTGTACGACATGTAGGCTACTTATGAATTATGTCTGTGCGGTACATACGTGTCGAGCATTCAACGCCTAGCTGCCCCCATCCACTGCAGCACACAAATCCTGATGATCTGGAAAATAAATTACGGGATAGAAAATGATGAAGAACATGGCTAAACTGTAACACTGTTAACACATATCAAAACGACAGCATCTACACCAAAGTCGTGCCTCTCTAATCTCCCAGTTATATTGATGCGGCTGGTGCCAAATTCTGCAAACGTATGCAGGGCATTCATGACACATGTGCCTACAACATGGTTGTATAATTATCTATATATAGGTCATTCCCATTCTCATACAGCTCATTCACTCAAAAGCTGATAACCCCTAAGTCTGTGTGGGTTCTTGGTTTCTTTAGGTGTGTTACGGGGGAAATTTACAAACTCAGAGACAACATTTAGCAGCCAAGTTTAAGGCCTGTCAGGAAAGGACGGATGTGTCTCGTCTTCCTCCCACGCTTTTGACCTCTGCGGGGCCCCTGCAACACGTCAGCTTCCCCCTTAAGTGTTTGAAGATGGCAGTTTGCTTTCAGTCAATGAGCAAGGAGCTGCACTGTTTTTTATGTTGCCAAAATAGGCGCTTCGAGAGGTCACAGGTCCAAGCTCTTTATGCTTTTACTTGTTATGGAATAAAAATGGGACTTTCATTTTATGTGCATAATGTGGAACTGGATTTAACTTTCAGCAGCTGTACCACATCAATCATTGTCAGCACAAAAAAAAAGAAAGATTGCATTCACTGTTGTTTAGAAATAATTTGGTGTTTAGAAGCATAGCTTCATTTCTGTTTGCTTTTCATTATTACATAACACACGTATCAACTGCCTTTGCCAAGAAATTCAATAGCAGCTCTTTAACTGATTGAAAAACCTATTTTTAGGCATCAGTGTTGAAAGCATTGCATTCAATTCAGAACATATTAAAACAGAATGGGTTAGTGGTGAGCGAAGAGTTCACTGCAATGCATGTTGAACACAGGAAGGGGGGCAAAATGTCAAACTTGCATATCAGGTAAAAAAAACTTCACACATTACTTAAAGGGCATTATGTTTCTTGTAAATGACTCTTTGTTGCCTAGAAAAGCACACAACAATATATGAGATGACAACACAACTTCAACTTTAAAGGTCAGGTCTTGCTGACTTTACTTTTCATTCTGACTGCATGATAGCACTGTTTGGCTTTTCAAATGCATTGTTTCTGTTTTTTTTAAAACTAGAAACAAATTATATCAATCACATGATTTCTTATCACTCTTATCTTTTATAGCACAAACGAGAATAACGCCTTGATTACACTTCTGTCCACAATCACAAAATTAATAGACATCAGTCCAAAACGTTTGGCTGCTGCAGTCAGCAATTGTGGACGTAGAATCTTTTCTTTTTTTATACACCAGAAATCCACAAGTTGTAAGAGGTCATCAAGAGATGCTTTTGAAGCCTTCACTTTTAAAGAAGAGAGAGGTAATTAGATGTTAATCATTTCACTTATTTTATCTTTAATTAATAAATATCAACGTTCCACCAAAGTGTTTTGCTTTAATAATGTGAGAATATTTTCCAAAATCTAAAAATGTATTAACAACCACAATGTGTTATCAAACGGTGCCACGAATACTGTGAAGGTCAACGAGAGCGCCCTCTACAGAGCATTGAAAAACATCCTGTTCCAGATGTACACATCTGTATAGCTGCTTTCTTCAATGGACTCCTGCTATACTGGCAATACGTTAGAAAATAACGTATTCGACGTAAAGGAATGCATCAAATATGTATGTTGATAAGAATGCTTGAATAATACAAGTTAAATGTAGGAAGTCACTGGTTGATTTCAAATATCAACATTACATTTCCCCACTTTGCCGAAAACCGTTACGTGCATATGCGAACACTGTTACAAATGTGAATGCTTTATCAAGTTATTGATGTCTTCTGCATTTTCAAAATCCTAATAAATCATTATAACTAAGCAACTGACTTCAGGAATGAGATTATAACTTTATTTTAGTGCCACTTCAACTCCTTGTATTAAAGTAAGTCGCCTTTTGAAGCAAGGGAGAATGAAGGAAACAAGGAAAACTAACAACACGCTGATTTGAATAAACAACAAATATTATAAACCCATCTTGTTCTGTGTGGATGCTTACCCAGGTGCTTTGCATACATTTCTGCCTTTGGGGTTGAGTTCTTGGCTGAAACTGGAGCAACAGAACAGACAAACCACCGCAAAAACGGCAAAAGAGTTCTTCACTTCCATTGTACAAGCAGCAGCATCCTTCTAGACGCCGTTTTTACTCCGCATTTCCCTTCTCCGAAAAGTAATGATGATGGCTTTTCACTGGCTTTTAAACAATCCGAGTAGTTGTAGGCACGTAATCCAGATGTATCTGCTAGGTAAACATCAAATCCTTGTCCAAAAAGGTGTTTGGAGAACTCTTGCAGCCACTTACGAACACCCAGAAACTCAGAGGCAAAAGAAGTGACCAGCGACAGCAATCCCAACCGAACAGCCGAAAAAAAGTCCTAAAACCGAAACCTGCAAATCACAGTATTCTTGATAAATGCTGTTTTCCGAGAGTGCCTCGTTTATTCCCCCAAATGTTCTAAAAGAGGTCATAATACATAGCCCGTGAGTCGAGACTCATAATGATATAAAGCAAAACATTTTTCCAAAACAATGCCCTGAAGGAGCGTGGACACGTTTAGATATGCTGATTGACAAAGAAATGCAGGCGAATCAGCTGCATTTCGCTTTTTCCTCTCTGAGGAGAAGCGCTTAATCCGTAACTTTTGTCCTCTCTTGCGCTCTCAGGAGTGGCAGGAGGGAAATTCCTGATTTGTTACTCTATCTTTGGCTCTGTGCGCCATGCGTGCGCCACCAAATTTACATAGGCCTGTGTGCAACAGGGCAGCTTTAATGGCCCCGGCTAAAACAATGTAGTGTGGCCCAATTTGTCATCAGAGCAACAACATAAAGTTAATTTAGGCTGTTAGGACTAAAAAGCAAAGCTGTTTTGTATGAGGAGAATTGCCAATAGTGTCATTATTTCCATGGATAGTTGCATATTGTAAGCCTATCATCAAAATGACAGGGTTAAAACTAAATCTGATTTGCATTTAATAACCTACTAAGAACCTCCACTTATTTAAGGTAGTATCTAATTGATGGATGGTAAGAGTGTGTGTGCCTTTGGGGGGTGGAGGGGGCAGCAGTGTATTAACTACGTTAGTGAATAGCTCCCCCATCTGTTAACACCAGTGAAGTGATACATTTGGGCACAAGGCTGTGCTACATTAAACTAAGTGCAAGGTCTCTTAACCCTTAACCACCTGTTAAGCAGGTGAAATATCATATGCTGTCTTCATTACATCTGATTGATAAAAACATTGAACCATTGTTCATGAATGCTGACATGCATGGACAGTGCACGACACAGGGTATCTTGTTTTCTTACAGAAAACATCACATGGGTTCAGGACTTAAAGGTATTAAATACCCTCTACAAAATGTTATAACCCCTGTATAATTTAATTACTGGAATGACCACATGTCAACACAACCCACTGTTAAAATTCAAAACAGAAAACAGTCGTGACCACGATTTTACAGGTTTTATAAGTTATAATGAATGATGAAAAACGTAGGTCTCCCTTTCATGCATGAATTATGAAAACCTCAGTCAGGATTTCTTTACCAAGTGTTTGTATTGCTCTTGGGGCACGAAAAACAAGATTTGGTCACA
>NW_011371344.1:1656-13191 GCF_000735185.1 Notothenia coriiceps | reverse complement strand
CCTGCATATGTGTTCTCAGCCTTGGGGAAACTTGACATGTTTTGGTATGTGTCTGAACCTCTCTTTAGGGGTTAATTAATAAAAACAGATATTTCAACGTGAGCCTACTTTGTTCACGTACTGTTGAGGTTGATTTCAGTAGTTGTGTGCTATAATGTATTTACAAAGTGTGAAGAGGAGGCAACTTTAGAATAGGGAACCTGTTCGGGTCAATTAGAGTCAAACTACTAGCTTATTGGTTATGAACAAGACTTCACTTTAGAATAGGGAACATATTATTAGATAGAAATACCTAATTAGAGTCAAACTACTAGCTTATTGGTTATGAACAAGACTTCACTTTAAAATAGGGAACATGTTCTTAGATATAAATACCTAATTTTGAGTTATTTAGACACAATTAACACTTATAGTTTCATGTCATGTTACATAAGAATAGATCATATTTGTTAAGTGTTATTATGGGAGAATTACTATTCTTTTAGTACTACCTTAATAGGCTCATATTGAGCAGAGCATATTAAGACCAAAACTCATGTACAACAACTTCCTTACTTGCAATAAATAAGCACTAATTAGAGGGTTATTGAGGAAAAACTCTAAACTAATGGCTTATTACTTAATATATGGTCATGTAGAATAAGGCATTAATAAGTGTTTTATAATGACTAATAAAGAGCCAATATACTGCTAATATGCATGTTAATTAACAACTAGTTGATGGTTAATTTGTGTACCTTAATATAAAGTGTTACCGTTTTTTTGGGGGGGGTTTGTGTGTAAAATGAGAAGATGGGAGCAGTTTGTTTAAAGTTTACTTCTCTCTGTTCTTTAGAAAGTTCCGTACAAATGTAACATGGGAGTCTATTGGGAGCTAGGTAGACTTTTTGTCACTGAAGGCAATTGAGCGGGCCAGACTAATTATGCTCCTGAAATCTTCTGAAATTGTTTGAATAGAGTATATTTTGGCTCTGAGAGCGGTTTTAAAATATTTCTTCCGAAGATTTTTAAGACCCTCACTACACTCTAAGGGATGATGTCACGCACTCTAGCCGTGAAGAGTCCCTCCCATAGACACCCATTATAAAATCTAAAACGGCCAGAAAATGTACCAAAACGTAAACGTTGATAAGTCAAACACTGTAAAAGATATCAAAAATCTGAAGAACAAGTTGGAATGAAGTCTCTAGCTGAAAGTATGTGGAAGGAGTAGCATTTGGCGCAAGGTGTATGTAAAAGAGGATTTGAAGGTTCCTCCCATTGAGTTCCATGTTAAAAAAAAGAGTTTAAAAAGCTAAATATAACATATTTTGTAATAATAATAATAATAATAATAATAAGAAGAACAGAATATGGCAACAGAATTCTGGCAACAGAATATATATGTTATTGTTTTGTGTGTTTTATCCCATGAGCGTCACCACTTGGGTTCAAACTGAAATATCTTGTTGATGACTGAAGTGTCTTGATACTCTGACATCTACAGTCCACAGATGTGTCCCAACGTCTCTGGCCCCCCGACTTTTCCCTTGGCACCACTATGAGGCTAATATCTGCTCTGTGTGAGCAATATAAATTGTGGTACGGATATTCAGGGTTGACACGTCATGTTCCCTTTCTACCATCTTCACGTCGAGATCCTCACCTGTCATCAGGGCACCTTTAATGGTGTTTAGTGCTAATCAGAAGGTAAGATCTGGAGCTCAAGCAGTGTAGTAGACATTGACATTTGTATTGTTTTATAAATTGGTGTTTTGTGGTCTTCCATTTCTCTAAATCTCCTATTTATGTGTTTTTTTAATGTATCATGGTCAGTTATAAGCTTAATGATCCCAGAGCTGCTAGCATGTCTGCACCATAGACTGTTTATGGTCCGCATACACTTAGATTAGTTATCATTTTGGCCTTTTACCTTCAAAGAAAAACGTATAGAATTTGATCTGTACTACACTGCACTATACTTTTTGTACTGTGCTATACTATATTAGTTTTAGTACAGTATATGTATAAACTAAATCATTAGAGAAACATAAACAAACACAACAACATACAAATCTATTTATAGACATTAATTTGAAAAGCAGTTCAAATAGGAGGGGGCGTTTTGGTGAGCAGAGGCAGTTTTACACGTCTGATTGTTTTCCTAAAAAATGAATTAAAAAAAGACTTTTAGAAGGGGGTGTGTTATTATGCATGCATATGTGTATGTGCGTGTGTGTGTGTGTGTGTGTGTGTGTGTGTGTGTGTGTGTGTGTGTGTGTGTGTGTGTGTGTGTGTGTGTCTATTGTTTGGCTCTTAAAAACATATGACAGGAACTCAAAATCACTGTCTCCACTTGACAACACACAGTGATTACACACAGTGATTACACACAGTTACCATGGCAACCATATGACATCATAGACCAGCCACACCCTCAGGGGAAGCATCGCTCTATCTTTCCACTCCTTTAGCAAAAACACAACCACTCCTTTATTTTCCCTTCATTCTTTATTTCTGGAAAAAATAACAGCAAAGAGAAGATGTTTGTGTGTGGATTAGTCAACATGCTCCGTGACTCCTCTGTGAACCCACACACACACACACACACACACACACACACACACACACACACACACACACACACACACACACACACACACACACACACACACACACACACACACACACAGGTGGTGAGTCATTGTAAAACATGACGTGCAGTCAAGGTCGCACCTGAATAGCAGAAAGCACACAGCACATGTATATTTAACCCTGCTCACGCTGTCACTCACAGGCACAGTGGGGGTCATTGTGAAAGACGAGGTGGGGGCAAGGTCACCCCCATGTGAGAACATAGCACATACATATTTTATATGACATGTCCTGTCTGTGAATAATGTCTCTGGAGTTGTAGTGAGTGAAAAATAAATACACATTTCATTTTTTTTCAAACACACAAAGACATGCACGCACACGCAGGCACGCACGCACGCACGCACGCACACACACACACACTGGACAGGCTACCTCAGATGTGCCTGTATATTTAAATTTTCCGCAACCAGCTCCGGGCTGCTGACTTGCAATAGGCTTAATCTATTTTACATGAACTGCAGATTCAATTCATTTGAAGGCCGTTGTATCTGATATGGTTAGGTCCCAAAAGTATTCAGGTCTGGCATCCAGAGCTCATTTAAATAAAGGAGATGCTCCATATTATATTTACAAATAACACCATGGCAAATTTGTTGCACATCCATATGCTCAAGCATGTACCTCCCTCACTTAGTCTCCAATTGAACTGAAGGACAAACTGTGGTTCTGAGGTCCTCCAGCGGGGAGGAAGCAGATGCAACAGCCAGTGGAATTCCTTGAAAAGCCTCTGAGTGCATTCACATTATGTAAGTGGATCATAGTGCACAAGATAAGCCTCCCAATATGGAAGTTATCAGTGTCCTGTAAAGTAATCTTCCTTTCAGCCTTGGAGAATGTTGTAACCAAGCTGCCCTGTAAGCTATATACCTTACATTAGTCATTTGAAAAACATAAGTATTTTATTAGTATACCTGGACTCACTGTCATTGCGTACTTGTAATTATGCAAAATTAGAATAGTGCTCTTTCATTTTTTTTAATTCATTTTACTGGTTCTAAAGTTATAGCTCTATACTACTGGGTTGTTACAGATAACCATTTGGTTTTCAGCCCCGAAATAGTGTTCTCGAACACGGACTCATGGATATGTGATCCTGCTGCGAAACATTCTGCTATCTGAAGATAAGACAAACCCACTCCCCATCTGCATCTTCATCTCAACTGCCCCCCCCCTCTATTGTCTTAGAGATGGAGGGTTTTTAAATGATGAAATCAAACATAACATTTCATTCAATTACATTTGGGTTGGTTTCAAGGATGATTCTGATACATTTGAATTGCATGGCTGCTACAGATGTTTTTTCTGTTGCTTTACCATTTCTTTGCTCCATTTCTTTAAAAGTGTTAACTTTCCGGAAAACAAAACTCTTCATTGGAACCAATGTTAAGGCTTCTTTGGCTCACACCATGTACTGCTTTCTTTTTGCTATTGACTGGACTAGACTAAGTCATTTCAGAAATAGAAAGATGTTTATTGTCACTCTAGATTCCCACTAGACATGACTTTTTAGAGCATTTTAGTTCATCACCTGCCTAGTCATCTTTTATTGGTTACCATCTATTTAACATTTATTTTTCTCAGAATAAGAACAAACTTGAAAGTCAACTTAACTCCTGACTCAATTTAACCTGATTTACTGCCTCCAACATCCTGCTTTGCTTCATTTATTTCAACCTCTCATTGCATTTTAACACGATCCACATGCCTAGGGACGAGGGGATGTTGGGGAGGAGAACAACAAGAGCACAAGAAAGAAATAAGAGGAAGACACACATCAGCTGCCCGACGCGCGGCGGAAATACACTGGACCATGTGTATTCCCCTTTTCCCCACATGTTTCAAACACTCCACCATCGTTCCTGTCAAAGTCAAACCAGCCTCAACGACTACCGACCAGTAGCACTCACCTCCATCATCATGAAGTGCTTTGAGCGGTTAGTCAAAACCTTCATCACCTCCTCCCTCCTTGACTCTCTGGACCCACTGCAGTTTGCCTACAGAGCAAACATGTCCACAGACGACGCCATAGTCCTCACCATCCACACCTCTGGTCTCACACCTGGACCAGAGGAACATATGTGAGAATGCTGTTCATTGATTACAATTCAGCTTTCAACACCACTGTTCCCTCCAAGCTGGTCATCAAGCTCAGAGACCTCGGGCTCAATAGCGCCCTCTGTGATTGGATCCTGAACTTCCTGACGGGCAGACCCCAGGCAGTGCGGGTGGGAAACATCACATCCTCCACCCTGATCCTCAACACCGGAGCCCCTCAAGGCTGCATGCTCAGCCCTCTCCTCTACTCCCTGTTCACTCACGACTGCGTGGCCACACACAGCTCCAACACCATCGTGAAGTTTTCTGACGACCCAACCGTCATCGTCCTGATCACAGACGGCGACGAGACGGCGTACAGAGAGGAGGCCAGAACACTGATATCTTGGTGCCAGGATAACAACCTCCATCTAAACGTCAGCAAAACCAAGGAGCTGATTGTGGATTACAAGAAGCAGCAGAGAGAGGGACACGCCCCCATGGCCATCAATGGGACTACGGTGGAGAGNTCTACCCACACTACCTTTGCGATCGACGTATTGGGCACCCCTGCCTTACACTTACACTGTAAGGATTAGTAAAATGTATTGTGTTTATGTGATGTCATTAAATGACATCACATAAACACAATACATTTTACTAATCCTTACAGTGTAAGTGTAAGGCAGGGGTGCCCAATACGTCGATCGCAAAGGTAGTGTGGGTAGATTGCATGGCATTGAAAAAATAATATCATCATCTAATCAGAGCAGACACGCCCACAGACAGACTGGTACACGCACACACAGACACTGGATGTTTATACTAAATATGTTCACAAACACACATCTCTACCACACACACACACACACACACACACACACACACACACACACACACACACACACACACACACACACACACACACACACACACACACACACACACACATTGACATTGACATTTTACCAAAAGCAGCTACCGTTTTTAAACTACAGTTATAAATGTAAGAGGTTTATTTCTCCTTCAGATCAAATGGAAAGGCTCTCCTTTCACAGCACATCTCGATGAAAACCTTTGATCTCTGGGCTCACTTAAACAGGTGTTTGATAATGTCGTCACCATGGTAACCTTTGATCTCTGGGCTTACACACACAGGTGTTTGTAAACATTCATTCACTCCTACTTACATTTAATATCTAACTCCTTCAGCCTACTTTCAGCTGCAGAAACCATTCAACTATTAACGTATTCAGCTATTTCAGGACATTGAGGCTATACATGTTGTTGTTTATACCTTTTTTAAACCTTTTCTTTTAAATATTAAGCTTCTTCACTATTTTTCCTACTCTTCCAGTTTAACATTTCACTTTCAAGTTTCCAACAAAGTCATTGCAATTATTTTGAGCTGTAACAATTTTGATTCAAATCATTTCACTTTTCTGCATTTCTCCGCTAAGTTCAGCAACAAACTTACTTGGTTTTTGTAGCTAAAAGCAGCTACCATTCAGCTAATAAAATATTCAGCTTTTTCTGCATTTTCAGCTAAATTCAGCCACAAATGTTCACAGTTTACATCATTCACACTATTTTGCACTATGGCTTTGCTTTGGAATTAGCTTAAAGATGTAAATGTGCAGGGAAGCATGTGTATTTCCAATGTCTCATCTCTCTCTCCCACTTCTTTCCATTTTTCTTTCGTTCTTTCCCTTCCCCATTGTCCTCTCACCTTTCCACAACCCTCCACCCTCCCTCTCTGCATTCCAAACTTTCTACAGTGTGTGGAGCTGAGTTGGCCCAGGGAGGCTTCTTCGTGCGTCAGGGGGAGTACATCTGTACTCTGGACTACCAGCGAATGTATGGAACTCGCTGCTTCAGCTGCCAGGACTTCATTGAGGGGGAGGTGGTGTCCGCGCTGGGGAAGACCTACCACCCCCGCTGCTTCGTCTGCGCCTCCTGCAAGTAAGACATAGTGTGACACACTTCCATGTGTCAATGGCTTACACTTTTAGGCAAACATGCAGAAGAAGACCTAAAAGTGCTGAAAAAGATTGACTCAATTTAAGACTTGTCAACGGCTCGAGCGCTTTCCTTACACTCAACCTGCTCACAAGTCTGTCACTCATTTCTGTTTTTCAATGCAACCCTGACTCAACTCTTTAAAAACATTTAGTTTTTGCCCCTTTTTGTAAGACAAATTAACATAATTATGTTCATGTGTTTCTGTGTGTGGCCACCGCTTTTTCTCAGGCCTGGAAAGGTAATGATAGCCTCCCTCAGGCAGGAATTGTACGTGTTGTTAGCCCAATCCCACAGCTAGGCCACAGTGGGGGGGGGGTTGCATGTGCCTATGCTATCATACATTGGTGATACCCTTGGTCATACCCGTGCTGAACCTGAGATCACAATGTTCCAGTGTGGCTTTGAGGTTTGTAATGTGATCATTATAATCCTGTGCTCTTATCTTATAACAAATATTGCTTTTGTGATAGCCAAACACACAGGCTTATTGTGCAGAATATTAAAATAGGGCAAATCAATCAATGTACTGTTTGTACTTTTTATACATGAATCATCTATAATCTCAGCTCAGCTGTGTTGGAGTGGCACATACCGTACATAGCCAGGAGACATTAACTTTGTTTCATTGTGTATATAATATTCCTCTTAAAAGTATAATGTCTATAAAGGGATTTGGCATTACATGCTGATATAACACTCCCCACCAGATGTTTGCTGCAGAGATATTCTCCTATTCAGTTATTACTGAGGCCAAACACTGATGTTAAGGTCTAATTCTTAGTACTGAAACTGGGAAAAACACATCTGTGTGGAACAGGCTTTGTACGAAGGGGTATTGTCCTATTGACACAAAGTTGGAAGCACACCATTTATTGTGCAGAACAAAATATGTGCTGGCAAAAGCGCTTCAATATTGGTCTCTGAATGTGACCAAGCTTGAATCAATCAGTTTAGTTCTGGGGTCACATTTTCAAACGTTAGTAACAAGCTTGGTTCGGATGTTCGAAACCATTAGAAATTCACTTATATGGAGATTACTGTTTTACTTACTGCTCTACTTTCTCTACACTCTTTTGTCTTAATGCCTTCAGAAATAAAACTCTGTTTAACATGATGCTCAAGTGTACCACCGTCACCAAAGGACACAAACATTTGGGAAAAGGGGTGTCCATATAAATTCCAAGCTAAAATAAATGAAATAACTATTTGACAATTTGATGTTTTACACTGTGTTTTTTGCAGATTATATACTTGAGTAATGTAATACTTATTCTCATTAACTCAACATCTCTCTACATGTTTTATTTAAAGTACAGAAATATATAGATTACATGTTACTGCTTCGTAATAAATACATTAGAATAGTTTTTACTTCGTATTTCAGATCAGAGAACTCACTCAGGTTTGGGTGTATGTAATTATTGTAACTGCAGTGAAACATTTTAAAGCACCTCAGCCTCTGAAGTAGCCTATACTCTGTTTCAGAGGCTCAGATAAACTGTGTAAGCTGTGGGCAGCACACAGGGATCAGTCTGACCTCCTCCTCTGCTTCCTGTCTGCAGACAGCCATTTCCCGCCGGCGACAGAGTGACATTTAACGGGAAGGAGTGTATCTGCCAGAAGTGTACCGAGCCCCTCCCTGCCAGCAGCCCAGCACCCATCCAGGCCGTCCACAGTCAGTACTCTGTCTCTGTCTCTGACCCTGTCTCTGTCTCTTTCTCTGTCTATGACCCTGTCTCTGACCCTGTCTCTGTCCCTGTCTCTGTCCCTGTCCCTGCCTCTGACCCTGTCTCTGTCTATGACCCTGTCTCTGTCTCTGACCCTGTCTCTGACCCTGTCTCTGTCTCTGACCCTGTCTCTCTCTCTGACCCTGTCTCTGTCTCCTGTGATCTTCTCTCCAAACAGAAATCATGCCAAAAGTAGACTTGTGCTCCCTGCAAACTATGATCCGTCACACTGCTTGTTATCCTCATTTTGTGCCCCGTCCCTTAAATTGGAACTTTCTTAAATTGTGTTAAGTCATTTTCTCAGGACACCAAAATGTCTACTGCTAGTTTAATCGTTTTGGTTCATGAAACCAAATTACCTAAGAGGGAACTGCCATGCAGAGACAATTATCTGATCCAAATGATCCAGACTCCCCTAAAACTTAAAAAGCGACCAAAAATTACCCTCCGGGAGAACAAACAGGGCCCTCTGGGTAAAACTGGCATTTGTAATCCTGAAACTGTCAGAAATTGATTCAGCATCCTCAATAATCCCAAACCCACTCCCAAAGTGTCCGAATCAGCCAAGCCATTTCTGAACTATTGTCTGCACAGGCTATAATGCTAATTAACGCAATTTATGCTAGTCGTGCAAATTGCCCAACATACAGCAAGTTACTTTACATTTGTGACATACAACTCAACATTTCCAGGTTCACAATGCTGGCAGACTATTAAGTGTCATATGTATTGGAATGTCCTCTTCTCTGCTGTCCTCTCCCCACAGATTGCTGCGGCTGTGGGAAGGAGTTTAAGAACGAACAGTCTCTGGTGGCACTGGACAAGCACTGGCACCTTGGCTGCTTCAAATGCAAAGTGTGCAACAAGGTGCTCAATGCTGAGTACATCAGCAAGTAAGTCTGAAGCTGCTGTGAGCACACTGCTCCATTAATATCACACCTAGTACTACTTGTCATAGGGTTAGTGTTGGATGTCACTCAGTAAACGTATAAACTAATATTAAACTAAATAGAAAGTATGAATAATAAACTTAAATTGAGTCTTAAGTATTATCAGCTAAATGTACATTAAGTATCAAAAGTACTCGTTATGCAAAATGGATCTTTACAGTTTTCTATTATTATGGTTATTATATTATCCTGATAAATGCATATAGCATTTTTTATTTACCTTTATTTACCTTTATTTTAACAGGATAGGTCGAAGAGATTCCTGGCCCTAGATAGGCAGCAGCACAGTTACAGACAACTTAAAAGAGTCACAATCACAACCCAATCACAGCCAAAGCTTTCACACAATGGCCTGCTTCAATGTGGACCAAATGTAGATACTAGAAATACTGTGTGGAAAAGTAGTACAGCACTGCATTATACCTTATCAGCAAATTGTGTTTTTATATGTACAGAGTAAGTGTGAGGGTTACAATAAATAGAGTACAATATTCACCACTGAAATGTAGTGGAGTAGAAGTATAAAGTAGATTAGTTACTTTGCACCAGGTGTGAAATGTTTCCTTGTTTGTAATGCTAACGCTCAGACAGGACTCTGTATCTGCTGCTGACTGACCTGCTGACTGTGTGTTTCTTAAGGGATGGAATCCCCTTCTGTGAGATGGACTACCACGCCATGTTTGGCATCCAGTGTGAGAGCTGCAAGAACTACATCACCGGAAAAGTCCTGGAGGTACCATCACATAACTAAGCACTTTTAGACCTGTAACTAATTCACCAGCACACACAACGGTATGACTTGCTTGAGGTGAAAAAAAAAAAGAAGAAAAAAAAGAAATTAACACAGTTCATTTTGTTCAGAAAACGCATTCACTTACACTGGTGCTTTACCCTTACATAGCCTAAGTATACTATTGATTCTACTGTGTAATTTACAGGATCAAAAATATTTAAGTAATATAAACAGAGAATGACATGTCTTTCATCAAGTCTGATATAAAAGTTTTGCAAAGTGGGGTATTGTAGTAACAAGTTGTGTAGGCTACTGTAGATAAATAGTTTAGCAGTGAAGTTGGAGACTACAGATGTATAAAAGCCTCAGCTTGGGCTCATGGAATTGAAAGGACAATACTTGCAGGTGGAAAGAGAAACTAAGGTAGCTATTGAATTGTAGCATGAGACATTTCTTTCTGTCTTGTACTGCTATCATATTTTTCATAGTGTTCTCTCGGCTGTGTGTTGGTCCACAGGGAGTCTCTCTCTCTCTTGCTCTTTTTTCTTCGACCTCTATATAATCAGACTTGTTTTGCAAGGACTTTGAAATGGGGCAAGTCTGTCATTGAAATGAGATTGTTTCACTTTTTACAAATGCACATATTTGTTTTGGAGTTACCAGAGGTGGGAGTAAGTCTTAAGTCTTAACCTACAAGTCTAAAGCAAGTCCCAAGTCACTGTGGTGGGAGTCAAGCAAGTCAAGTCAAGTCATTGCTCAGGCCAAGCAAGTCACAAGTCAAGTCATACGAAATTCTGATGAATAACCCCAGTTTCCGCATTTAAATCACTTAAAAATATTGTGGTCGTGAAAAGTTTAGTTTTATTTTCAACATAAACAGCAATGGAGAGTGGGGCGCTGAAATTATAACCCTATAAGTTCTAAAAGCGCTCTAAAGTGAAAACAGGAGTACAACACAAATATTTTTACATCAAATCAAATCATGTTTTATTTATATAGCACATTTTAAAAATATTTTTGGTCGAGTTAAAGTGCTGTACATGCAAATAAATAAATAACACATTACTACAAACGCAAACAGAAGACCGGCGAATACACCGTATCCCCTGGATGTCCTCGATGGCAGGGAGTGGGACACCGATTATGCGTTGGGCGATTTTCGTCACCATCTGTAATGCCTTCCTATGGAGCATTGTGCAGTTCCCATACCAGGCTGTGATATAGCTGGTCAAGATACTCTCAATGGTGCAGCGATAAAAGTTCACCAGAATCTGATGAGAGAGGTGATCTTTCTTTAGTCTCCTCAGGAAGAAGAGACGCTGGTGAGCCTTCTTTACTATGCTGGTGGTATTGTTGACCATGAGAGTTCATCGGATATGTGACCCCCAGGAACTTGAAAGCTAGACACCGCTCCACCGCCGTTTCCATTTAT
>NW_011371344.1:0-1504 GCF_000735185.1 Notothenia coriiceps | reverse complement strand
GTCTCATCGTTGTTGTGGATGAGGCCGATCACCATTGTGTCGTCTGCATACTTGATGATGGGGTTTGAAGGGAGGGGGCTCAGCACGCAGCCTTGTGGGACACCGGTATTTAGGCTGAGGGTCATGGAAGAGAGATCATCCAACCTGACATGCTGGGGTCTGTTGGTTAGAAAGTCTAAAATCCAATTACAAAGGGGGGCGTCAATGCCCAGGTCGTTGAGTTTTGTGATTAGTTTGGAGGGGATGACGGTGTTGAAGGCTGAACTGAAGTCGATGAACAGCAGTCTTGCATAGGAGTTGTTTTTTTCCAGATGTGAGAGGTCGGTGTGAAGTGTTATGGAAACAGCATCTTCCGTGCTCCTATTAGTCCGGTATGCAAATTGATGGGGGTCCAGTGTCGGATTTATGAAATCCTTATTGCACTTTGGCGGACGATACACGACTGCGCAGAGTATTGGCGAGGCCAGGTTCAGTTCAAAAAGCTGCAACTCAAAGCTAGCGTAGTTAGTGACAGGGTGAAGTAATCGGCATTGGAGCCTATCTCTAAACACTGATGCTATGCCCCTTCCATGGCCGGTGGTACGGGGAGAGCTGAAGAATGTACAATCTGGAGGAAGAAGTTCGGAGAACGGTATATACTCGCCAGCGTGGACCCAGGTTTAACCCAACATAAAATCCAGTTCACGAGAGGTGAAGAAGTCATTTAGCAGGAACGTTTTGTTTGCTATCGACCTAGCATTTAGCAAAGCCATGCAAAGTTTTCGCTCCGGGCTGGCCGAAGGAGGTGTATAGCTGACGAATATGTTCGTGTTGAACGCCGCGCGGGCCGGGAGCAGTCAGTCCGGCAGGAGGAGCTGTCAGCGGGCCCAGCAGAGGCTGCAGCTCCGGAAAGACGGGGCGAATCCATCGATCCCTCACATGTGCATGATATCTGTCTGTGTTTGTGTGCAGACAGTGCGACATTAAGATTAAACACATTTCTTTCATTTGGGAACACCCACATATACATATAGAGTTGGCCAGATGTGTGTAAATTACTGTTCATGGTCATTTGAAAACAAATGCCGTTGTCGGACACACACAAACACACCGAACACACACAGAGAGCAGGGCTGAGTAGAGCACAAACACACACACATCATGCGCCTTAGTGACCGGGCATGATGACTATTACTAGTTTTATGAAGGAAATGTCCGAGACATCTCCTTCATAAAACGAGTAATAGGGGGATTAATCGGGCAGTTCGATGTGTGTAGAGGTGTGTGTGGTTAAAACTTAGCAGCCTGCGGTCGCTCTTTAGCTGTTCTAATGAAAGTCAACACAGTGAAGGCGTTGCGTAAAAGGCATAACTCTTTGCGCGCTGGTGCTGCACTTCTCAGGGTTACACGTCCCGCTGCCTCCTGGTGCTGTAACGATTATGAAGTTAATGAGAGTTCGAAATATACCTAAAATAATTTATGCACTGCCATTTCCCAACATAGACATTACAGTCTGCAATGAAAC
>NW_011371342.1:37503-40209 GCF_000735185.1 Notothenia coriiceps | reverse complement strand
TGCTCTTTCTCTCTGCCATCATGCGCGTGTGTGTGTTGCACTCGCGAGTCGCTGGCTTCTGCTGTCCTGCCCTGCTGGCTGCTGTCTGTCAGCTTGACAATCGGCGTTCAGGCAGGGAGCGCGCTGCGCGTGCGCGAGCCTCGAGGAGAGGAGGACAGCAGTGGAGAGAGAAGAAAAGAGCATATACTTGTGTTCGTCCGCACATTAGTTTTTTGAAGAAATTGATGAGTAGAGGAGACGGGAAAAAAAGTATAAAAGTATCGATCCTATTGGCTCTAGTATCGATATTTTGAAACGTAACGTGATATCGGAAGTATCGATATTTTGGGATCGATCCGCCCACCCCTACTGTGCAGTGTGCACACAGTTCTGCAGGTAATGAATATTAAATGTTGTGAGGAAATCTTTCCACCAATAATTCCAATAAGTAATCCAAAATGTATTCACTTCAGGTTTACGAAAGTAACTGTAATCAGATTACTCGTTTTTCAAATGTAACGTGAGCTGAATACAGTTACTTGATTTTTGTATTCTGATTACGTAACACCGTTACATGTATTCCGTTACAACCCAACTCACTATATGCTCTTTTTTGGTTTCAGTAACATTATAATCCTGATAGTAATCCCTATTTTTCTGATTATGTCTGTAAACTAACTGTAAGCGAATGCAGTCGCTTTTTATTGTATGTAATCCCGTTGCAGTTAATGCAGGAATCATTGCAGTACCTCACCCTCACTTAAAACAATCTAAAGAAAATCTTATGTACTAAATATCAGCACAAATGTGCACCACAAATAGATGAGATACAAATTGCTATCCTCACCTTAGACAACTGGCTAACCCCAACTGAAGACATCTTCACCTGACCCTGTAAATAGCCCCTTCCTCAGGTTGGAATATGTTAATAGGTAAATCATTGTAGGCCTATATGAACAATTGTATGAAAAACGTATTATAATTATATGACTTTTATTAATTGCGGTATATTGGAAGGATGATCATTATTGCATCATTATTCTCATTGAAAAATATATTATGATGAAGCAAGCAGATTCGTTTTGTCTCCTCAGCACCATAATACTTCATATCAAATGGTATTTGAACACATATTTAGCCTTTAACAAATATTTTTCTTTCTCTAATTTGAAGTCCATATTGCCATGACGATGACATTTCGATTGATTGTGCAGCCCTAGTACATAAACGCTGAGTGTTAGAGTTTGGGTTGTACAACACTTTTCCTGACTGAGATCCATCCCGGGGCATGTCAGCCTCTGAGCTGCAGGCCATGATCAAACCCTCTCTTCCAAATCCTCTTCGACAGAGAAAAAAACCGGTGTAAATGTTGCCAGCCCGTTTCTCTTCAATATTTAGCAGGAGGTGTACACTGAAAACAGAAATGGACTTCTGGGAAATATATGTATGTCTTTAGTGCAGTTGCTTTTCTAAACAGTTACCCTACAAGACTACATTTTCAGATAAAAACATACATTTTAAATGAACCAGAAGAAAATGAAGACCCTCTGCTTACAACTCAGGTTTTTACTGATGTTATAAGATCAACATTACCTACAAACAGAGAGGAAATCATCACCTTTCATTTTGCATGAATAACAAAAAACTACCTGCTTCCTTCTGTGTTATTCTTCTTAATACTATTAATCTTATACGAGACAATCCTTGGTTTTCTGCTGAACTGTCTAGTCTCCTTCATGAGAGAAACAAGGCCTGGGCAAAGGCTATGAAATCAGGCTCCGAGGTAGAATGGCTGCGTTTTAGGCAGCTAAGAAATAGCTTCACATCACAAATAAAGTGCTAAGTCTAAGCAGTGGCGAACCGTCAGGACCTTCGAGGTATTCAGAGAATACCCTGGAACACTCAGATAAAACAAACAAAAAATCGATTTAATTATATAAATAACATGTAATAAAATGAATAAATGAGAATCGTATCTGTGTTGTTGATCTGTAATATTACAGTAACGTTGATTTGTTTGTCCTTCTCGGACCATGCACTACGCATTTCAGTGGTTTTGTGTCTGAGCAACCAATCAGATCTTGTTCTGGGTCTCTGGGTAGAATATCCTTCAACCAAGGTATTCTACATCCTTGATCGTATGCCCTGGCCGTTGCACTGAATGAGAGCGTACGTTTGGACTGACAGTTTGATCAACCAATCATATATTGATTTGTAGCCAATGGGCGTATTCTTTCAGAGTTTCCCTCGGTTCCAGGGTACTCTAGAAGGCCCGCGAGTTAACTGGCTCGAGACAGAGGATCTAGATCAGTGCTTCTCAAATGGGGGTACGCGGACCCCTAGGGGTACGTTGGAGTACTGCAGGGGGTACGTGAGATTTATTTTATGTTAATGAAAAAAAAAAACATAATTAATGCATTGACACAAACTACTAATAGTAGATTAACTACTTTATTCAAAAGTTTACAGTAATTCTGGAAAATAAAGTGGGAAAAGTAAACGGGGTGCTCTCTTTTCCTCTCCCTCTCCTGACAGCCCATCAGTCTCGTGCAGCTCGCTGAACCTGTAATAAGTGACCCGACAGTAAAGAATAAATATATTTATAACTTGTTTAGCTAGTTCCAGAGTAGATACACTAGCTACGTGTGTTAGTTCTAACTCTTAGTGTATTTTGCTCGGCTCAACGATCCGTCACAGCGGCGGAGCTGTAATAATGCAGAGCTGCGT
>NW_011371342.1:12012-36757 GCF_000735185.1 Notothenia coriiceps | reverse complement strand
ATAGAGAACATGTTGCGAAACACAATAGCCAGCATGTGTAGTTCTGGGGACGGGGTGGGGGAGGGGGGGACGGGGTGGACCCGTTCAAATCCAGTTTTGGACAGTCTGCCGTGGTTCCATCCCATTTCAAGTGCTGTTCGATGCTCGGCGTAACCCTCAGAGCACACTCAAACATACAATCACAGAGCTTGAGGACTATCACAGGGTTTGTCAAGCGAAGCAGAGAGAATACTTACTTCCGGGTGTAATATTCTCTAAAAGCAAATGAGCTGCTCCGACCCTCGGTCCTGACGGACTCCAACTTGTGTTTATTAATCAAACAAATAAATAAACACAAGGATAATTATGTGTTATTGTTGAGTAAATGGAGAATTGCAGAGGCAAAAATAACGTATCTAGCAGCGTCCCTAGCAACCACCTTGGTAACAATAAAAACGTTGAATGGACACAATTTCCTGAAGTACTCTTCGTAATAACTAGCAAGCTAAAGATCATGTACATCCACTGCACACATAATCTGAAATAACAACTCATATTTCTCGCATCAAATGACATCAAAACGCATTTTAATGGCCAAACTAATCTTTTTTCCACCGAGAATAAAACGAAGTTCGGCCATGTTTTTTTTTTCTGCAGGGAGACATTTGAAGATCACGTGACATAGACGCCAGCCATTGGAATGAATGGTGAAAAAAACGGGGTTTGTCAAACAGAGCACATGGTGTAGTCCAGCGCCATATAGAGAGAATCTCTATATATCTATATGGCGCTGGTGTAGCTCTGGGGATTCTGGTATAGTGGATTGTCTTCTGCCATCCTTTACTCCGAAAAAATATTTGTTTCTCCGAAACGAAGGTCGATGAGTAGTGCAGATATCACTGTAAAATCAATCGCCAGCAAGGGGAATACTTACTTCCAAGTGTACAATTCTCCATTATCCAATGGGAATGGACGGTCACATTGCCTTTAAGGGCAGCCGACACAAACGAATGCCGTGCTTCCATGAGCGTCAAATCCCGCCGCAGATGGGAATACAGTACATTGCAATCAGTTGAAAGCTATTGCGTCCCTTTATGAAGCTGAAGGAGCCTAGGAGCGTCACAACTGCACGCCACGGGACCCTGACCAAGCGTCGCTCCTGGACGTTTATGGAGTGAGAGTGTGTTGTATTGTTAGATGTGCCAAGAGCAATGACTGTCTTAGGTAAGACAGCTTTTATGTGCGCAGCGCCACTTGCTTGGAACAGTCTAGCTAAAATTGAAACTGAGCAATTTTATTCCTCTGAATGTTTTTAAAGCAAGTCTAAGTGAAATGCTCTTTGAAACTATGGGTATTTGTAAATGTTGATAACTAGTAAATGTAGCTTGTAAATATGTAGTATGATATCCTCTATTGTTTTATGTTGTTTCATGTGGAACCTAATTGCTGCAGGTCTCCCTTGAAAAAGAGATCTATAATCTCAATGGGACCAATCTGGATAAATAAAGGTTACAAACAAACAATATAAGAGGAAATCGCTTACAAAGTGGCAGAAATTGGTCTTTTCATGACTCCATGAAAACATGCACTGAAAAAACTAAAACATTGACTTTAATTAAATGTATTATGTCAGCAGATTTCAACTAACCTAATACATGCAAGTTATGTGAAATGTGTTGACATAATACATTTAATTCAAGTTAACGTTTCAGCTTTTTCAGTGTAGCCTATACAGTGTGGACATTTAACTCAGAAAGTAGTAGATAAACTGATAAAACCTGTTTTATAGCTCAGGTAGATGTTGGGAAAACCTTTTTTAAATGAGGCTCAAAGTGCAGAGAAGCAGCTCTTCTCTGAGAACAGATGAGCGGCCGGTGCTGACCCTGCTGATGATAATTGATTTGCTTCAGCTAAATGATATATCCTACCTTACACTAAGCCTTAATTGTAGGGTCACTGTGGTAAATGGTGGCAAATTGCAGGGTTCTCAGAAATGATATTTTGACTACAGTGCAGACATGGACATGTATAATTCACTTTAAACAACATTTTAAAAAGTAAATATAAGAGTTAAAGTGACGTGATTTTGGATGTGATCATAAAACACTGGAAATGCAGGACTTTCTAAAATGTTATTTGGAGTGGGCTCTCATCTGAAGAAGCAGAATTGTATTATGTCAGAGTTAAATATGCAGACAGGTGTACTTTTACTCTCCATGTGTAAGCAGCCGCAGGAGGGGTGTGTCCCGTCCCAGGTCAGATAGTTCTGATTGTAGTGATAATGAAAGGTACACACTGTTTGATACAGGGGTGTGGAAGCCGGACGTTAAGGTCAGTGCAGCAAATCAAAGAACTGGATTTTGCATCAATATGATGAGAAAGGCTGGCTCGATTTGTCAGAAACAGAATTAGACAGTCGACTCTTAACTTTATCTTTAATTAAAATGTGATTTAATGCGCAACACGCATAACACAATATAATAACACACCAAAGAGTCAAATACAAAAAATATATAATATAAAAATGACAGAAATAAATTAAATGCATTTGAATAATTATTAATATTATTTTGATTATTATTTATGAATTCAATGTAACAATTATCAAAACAGTAATTGTATTATTATTTATTATTATTAAACATATTTTATTTCATTTTTCAATGAAGAACTTTTTTCAATGAAGAACCAGCATTACCAGCGTATTCAAATGTTTAGACAGTCAGTCCGTTTTAAACATATATATTTTTAAATGTGTTCCCGTGGTTTATGACAACTGAAATCAAACAAAACATGAATAAATGATAATTTAATGATTTTATGTCATATTTATTCTAAGTGTCCCCAGGTCGCAGCGGTCCGCCTCAGCCTGTAGTATAGGCCTACTGTCATACTGTCAGTATATTGACGTGTAGTTAGCAGATGGAGCAGGGGGCTGATCTCCACCTCCAGAGGTCATCCTCTCTACAGTCACCACTTGTTGCCAGAGCAGCTCGGGGCTCCAGCATTCAGCAGCAAACACATTTCAAGTATTTATTCCGCCTATCGAGACCTACATGTCTGGATGTTGAATGCGGAACGTTACGCGGACTGAAGCAAGACTCCTGTGATCCGGTTCCTAATATCTGGCGCATCTGACGGACAGAAGCATGGTTGATAATATAGCTACTAAATCTGCTTTGGTAAGGGTCCAGGCTTCTATTGGATTATTACACCTAACTACTTTACATAGTTTTCTATTCCAAATGCATTCATAACTAATAATGTAACTCCATTAGGAACTTTGTTTGTCGACAGTTTATCGGCTCATTTAGTGAAGTTTTTCACGTTCGCTTGTATGAGTAAAATGTAATCCTCTTTATGTTACAGCAGCGGTGAGCCAAACTGTGTAATGAGGCTAATTGGTGGAGCATGTGTTTTAATCGTATAAAGTGCCGCTGATAATAATTTCCCACCGCCCTCTCCCCGCAGCAAGGCTCTTTCTCGTCCGCCAGCAGCCTACCCCTGCCCGCTCCCTCCGCATCTTCTCACAGCCTCTTCCCCGGCTCACAGTCCCAGCAGCCCGCCAGCGGAGGCATGAAGCTCGAAGCCGTCATGGAGAACCTGCAGCGGCAACAGGCGGCGCGGCTGGCCCTGGAAGAGAAGCTCCGGCAGGCGGAGACAGAGAAAGACCTCCGCTCCATGGTGGAGTCCCAGATCCACCAACAAGCTCTGGCTTTCCGACACTACCAGGCGGCGATGCGCGGCGCCCTGGCCGCCGGAGTTGCCAACTCGTCCCCCGGGGTGACGCTCCCACACATGGGGGTCCGAAGAGCCGACGAGGACAGCTCCAGACCGGGCAGCGACGACAGGGAGCGGGACGATGAGGGAGAGGACATGGATGAGCAGGACCTGATGGATGAAGACGAGGAGGGCGAAGAAGATATCGGTTTGAACCACTTCCAGCACCGGCAGTCCTCGCTCCTCCAGGGAGCCTGCCTGCCTCCGAAGAGCACCCCGATGCATCTCATGGCCAGAGTCCCGGCGGCCTTCGCCTCGGGCCGGCACGCAGAGTCTCCATCGGCGCCCCCGCCCCAGCACCACGACTGGACCTACGAGGAGCAGTTCAAACAGGTAGGACAGCCCGAGCTGCTCACACTGAAAGTAGCCGAAGTTACTCCACTGTTTGACCTTCTCCAGTCATGTATGTGCGCTCTGAATAACCATGCGGGTTCTTCATTAGATTTGCCATCTATTTAAAATACAAGCTTGTGCCATGTTAGCCTTCCTTTACGCATTTGGATACATTGTTTTGGAGTGTCACTTCATGTTGCTGTATTTTGCATTCTGAAGAAAAACATGGTGATGAAGAGTCTGTTATCCAAAGGCTCTGTGTCGAATGTATTTGCAGATAATAATGAAAATGTCAAATGGTGAATATGTTCAGCTATCAGTTTCTGTTAGAATGAGGCTTTCTAACAAACTGCGAAATTATTGCATAATAATCAAAGTGTAGATCAGATATAAAAAGAACAACTCACAAGTTGACAAGTTGTGAAGATTCACAACAGCTCCAGATTCCTTTATTTACATCAAAACAAGCAATATTTGATAGGACACAAACTAATATAACTGTATTAAAATGACAGACTATAAAGTACTCAGCTATTTACAATGAACAAGAACACGTTTCTGGTTGCCGTTTTTTTTAAAAGGCTTTCCCTTGTGTCTATTATTTATATGGCAATAAAGCAGTTAAAAATGTTGATGGTACATTAAAAAAATAAATAAAAAGGATATTGCTTCAAACATTTCCATTCGACAAGTTGCCATATTTGATCGCTCAAATTGACTTTTTACAAACTATTGCCCAAAAGTTTTTCCTGTTAATGTCGTATATCTAGAAAACGTAATTTGTAATGAATTTGAATAATTATAAAGAAGAATTCATGATTTGCTCTTTTATTTTGTTAGCAGCTGGTTAATGACACTGAGTTATTTGATTGATATACGGCTGTGTGTATGTTTCCAGCCGGCAGCAGCAGATCTATACTCTGTGAGCGACTGTGGATGCTCCATGTCATCCTTTATTTATGATGGATCATTTACAGACTTCCCTAAATGTGATGTGTACATTAGTGACTGCATTAGCGCTGCACATTAAAGCAGCCCAATGCATGGAAATGCAATTTAAATAGGGGCTGAAACCAATAGCCTCAATATAGAGACAATTATGTGTGGAGGATGGTGAGATGATTGTATGCAGAGAACGCTCAATCGTTGTTTTCTCTTCACATCTATGCGTCATTAATGCTGTATTTTATAATTAATCTTCAGCTCTATAGTCATGTTAGTGGATAGCTTGCTTGACATTTGCCATCAATGAGATCTGATGGTAAGTAAGCGTTCCTTTCTTAAGTTACTACATCTTATAAACAACAGAAAAGCTTCAGCGAATAGATTTAAAATCTACCAGTTATTATTTTTATACTTTCCTGTATCCGTACATGCGTGCTCCATGTACCATCAGGCAGCACGCTTGAAGGATTCCTCAGGATGTGCAGTTATTGCGGGGTCATTTGTATGTAGTCATTCAATGTAATGGTCATGGGACAATAAAAGGATGCTTATGGCTGCTTGGCAGACAGAGTGGAGCCAGCATAGTAAGCATGCTCAAAGCTGCAAAACAAAACCACATTTGAAGGCAGTAAATGCATCTTTGGAAATAGGAACAAGATGTGGGCTAAATATAAAAAGGCCTCAGTGAGGCGGAGAACTTTTAATCTGATCTGAACCAAATGGGAGCAGCCGGTGTTTACAGTAGCTGCTAAATCACATGTGTTCACCTCAGGCACAACAGGAAGGCGTGTCAGGCAAGAAAACATTACATTAATAAACATAAATATACAAAAAAACACATATTTGTTGACATAACATTACATTTTCCATTCCTAAATAGAAACAAAAGGTAATCACAACCTACATTTTTATTGTACAGAATGATGACAGGCAGCTGGTGAAACTTATTTTAGTTTTAATGACCCAGCAGGAGACAACACAAAGAGATGAGAGTGTAAAACATAAAATAAATTCCTGGTGACAGAAAAAGATGCTGACGACAAAAAGATGCAAGGCAATGAGAGCTTTGGCAGAGGCTCAGGAAATGCAGGAAACTGGATCTGGTGGTATTCCAGCCTGGCTCACACCCAAAAAATGCTGGGATCTCCCTGTCTGGGAGTGTGTGTGTGTGTGTGTGTGTGTGTGTGTGTGTGTGTGTGTGTGTGTGTGTGTGTGTGTGTGTGTGTGTGTGTGTGTGTGTGTGTGTGTGTGTGTGTGTGTGTGTGTCTCTGTGTGTGTGTCTCTGTGTGTGTGTCTCTGTGTGTGTCTGGGAGTCGGCTCTGTGCCAAACTATTACGAAACAGAAACAAAAAACGTGTGCTGCTACACACTCGGCCATGCTTTCTCTCTTCAACACACACACTTACAATCGTGCAGATGTGTTAGCATGCAAATTGCACTTCTCAGTATCCTCTTAAAAATTACAGAAAGAAAATGTAATAGTGCACACTGAATAAACTAAAACGTTGACTTAATTAAATGTGTTATATCAACAGATTTCACATAACTGTATAAGGTTAGTTGAAAGCCATAGTATTAGGTCTAAATATAGATGATGGATAGATGGATGGACTTTTATTAATCCCTCGTGGGGAAATTGTTTCTCTGCATTTGACCCATCCTAGTGTTAGGAGCAGTGTGCTGCCATTTTGAACAGCGCCCGGGGAGCAGTGCCTTGCTCAGGGACACCTCAGTGGCACTTGGTCTTGCCGGGACTTGAACTGGTGACCTTCCAGTTGCCAAGCCAACTCCCTATCGACTTCGCCACCACCAACCATTATTATTAGGTTCAACTTAATATTATCGCTTTTAACTATCCTAATACCGTTATGTGACATTTGTGACACTATACATTTCATTAAAGTCAACATTTCAGCTCTTTCAGTGCATTATCTTTGGCATGTACAGCCTTGTGTTTAATGTTCACTATAGACTAAACTTTGAACTTGCTTTTAGTGTTGTCAAATCTCTGCTGCTGAATGTGCTCATGGATCGTAATCCGCAGCGCTTTACCACACGGCAATAATGTGACCAAGAAGAATGAAAGCAGTTATAATGTTCATGTGGCGGGCTGTGGTCTCTGCAAGGAGATTTTCAGAGTGCACTGGAACAGTCTGGAATGAAGAGAAAGACAATGTCACCACTTTTTGGATTTGAAGAACATTCTTATAAAGTCTGATCCTGAAATATATGTGCATGATTTCTTCACTAAATTCACTGCATCACGAGAACATTTTCTGACTATACTTATATGGGAAATCTTTGTATTAGTGCTGCTCCTTTATCTGCAGAATATCATGCATCTTCAAAAGCGATAATGCAAGGCACGGCACGTGTATCAGCAAGTTGTTTTTCAGACATAAGAATTATTGTCCAATACTACCAGACTTCAATCATTTCCTCCAGTCAAATGTATTTCCCTAATTAGTATGCAGTGCTCCTACTCTGTGTTGTTTAAAGACAGTCATTTCTAGAGGCTTCACTGAAAAAAACTGAACCGTTGACTTTATTATTAAGTAAGTTGATATATATATATATATGTTTTTTTTAAACATAAAATGATTGCTTTCAACTAATCTAATACAGTTAGGTGAAATCTGTTGACATAATGCATTTAATCAAAGTCAGCATTTCAGTTTTTTCATTGTTAGTTGAGGGCTGAATTTCTGAATTTGAGACGAAAGGACTTGTTTGAACAGTTTCTCTTAAATCAGTCAAATTCAGAGCAGTTTCGTGTCCTGTGTCCTTCTTAAAAACGCCACAGACAGACAGTAAAACTGATTGTGAACCAGACGAGACATCTCCCTGTCACGATGTGTCAGTATACGGAGCCACTCCTTGTTGTGGATTGTACCTCTTCCAGCTTGCTTTTCCAACAACTATAGAAAAGTGGTGGAGTGGGAGCGTCAGCTGTACCGGTGTATGATTTCAATCCCCCCCCCCGGGCCACCCAAATTATCCACACTGCCAAAATGAGTCCTTTTAGGCAAATCAGGTGAATGTTTTCAGAACAGTCATCTTTATTCACCTGCAGCTACTGAATTTACTATAGCTTATTTAAAATACTGTCAGTGGTTTTTGAAGTGGATTCAAATTGAAAACAGATTTTAAATCTTA
Organism: Notothenia coriiceps; assembly: GCF_000735185.1. Classification (NCBI taxonomy): domain Eukaryota; kingdom Metazoa; phylum Chordata; class Actinopteri; order Perciformes; family Nototheniidae; genus Notothenia; species Notothenia coriiceps. The sequence goes on along the minus strand of NW_011371342.1, from coordinate 28,564 downwards.
CCAATATGGCAATAAATTCAGTTGTTTAGACTCAAGCATGCAATAACAGACAAGATGAATTCATAAGATATTTGTTAAATGGCTCTATTCCCCAATAAGTAGTGTAAAAACAGAGACTTTGTACCGTTGATTTATTATATAGAATATAGACTATATGGTAGCCTATAGCCAAATATTGACGAGTGTAAGGGAACTGTGCAGTGAGGCCACAAACGCATCACAGGATTGCTTTCATGAGGATTCTTTGAAGGACCAGATCTTAGATCCAAACATTAAACCTTTCTGCCAATTTCTCAATGCATTTTCTATTGACCTTTCATTCGGTTTCAATGAGGGCTTCATTTTGAAGGCAGATACTGGTATTGATATATAGATAATTTAAAATAACAATTTAAAGCCTTTTATTCATGTACACATCATATACGTTTAGTTTATTATTATCCCAAATTGGGATCCATAAAGTATATGTAATCTAATCTTATTACATTAGAAATACTCATTTCCATTGGTTGTTCCCAGGCAACAAACATTGTCAATGAGAATCCCGTAAATGTGGTATTTCAAGAATTGTGACCAGGTATGTGCTACATAGAGTGTTGGTGTAAGAATGAACATGTCAGTGCTCTCTGGAGGTGAAACTGTTTCTAAACCACCTCAAACGTAACTTTGCATTTCTGTATTGGCATATCAGTTAACCTAGATACTAAATATCCATCATAAACTCAAATTGGCCGATTTATAAACCCAGACAATTTATTGGTTAAGCTTTTGTTTCAGAAAGCTGTTCCTTGCTGCAGGAATGCAAATGGAACTGTTTGTATACATTTTTGAGGTGAGGGATCTTTTTATTTTCGTGGTTCTGGTTAGCACTTGAGATGTCGAGCAGAAATATTCAATGTATTATACCTCTTCACAAAATAAAAATAAAGTGCTGCTTTCAGCGTGTTGAGGAAGGATGTTTGTTTTATATGAAAGAAAATAAGCATATTTCCTGTTTCTGTCATTCTTCTTTATCTGACAGCTTCTGGGAGCATTAATCCAAGCTAACTCCATGCAGCTGTTCATTTCCATTCACTTGCTGTGTGCTTAAAAAATCAATTAACACACTCTGGAATGTGCGTAAATCAACACAGTGAACATCCATTCTGGGGTTTACACAGAAATGAATGGAAGCAAATGTATGCCTGGAGAAGTTCACCACTCTACAACAAGTGTACAGCTCAGTGAGATGTATTCATGGTAAAGAATGGATTGTTTCTTTAGTATTTCTCAGCCATGTATCCAAGGGCTCATCTTGAAAAACAATCAGCCCTTCAATCTGACCCTTCCCCCCCACCCCTGCACCATCCACTTTAATGTGACCATAAAAGCCAGCAGGGAGAGCCTCTTTGAAAGAGACACATGCTCCGCACCGTAACTCCCGCGTCAACATTCTGTCAAGGATGTGGAAACCCAGTCTGATCTCAAGAAGCTACTGTAAAACTTGAATCATTCACATACTGTAGCAACGTTTCTTTTTACATCAGGCAAGACCGTCAATAGGTGAAGCACATGGGGCCCCAGCGCCCCTCCAGGAACCTTTCTCCACATATTCATCTAACAGCTGTAGGCCACTTTAAAATGTGCTCCGTCACCGGCAATGCTTTAATGGCATTCCTGGATTCTTTCACTGTGTGCCATACTTGTACACAGGGCTGCCACACGGACAGGTGGGGTAAAAGGGAACAGAAGTGAACGAGTGAAAGGAGGATCGGAAGTGTGTGTGTGTGTGTGTGTGTGTGTGTGTGTGTGTGTGCGTGTGTGTGTGTGTGTGTGTGTGTGTGTGTGTGTGTGTTACCCCTTTCGCACCAAACTAGCTCCCGTTCTTGCTCCGTGCTTGTACTTGACAAAAAGATGCAAGGCAATGAGAGCTTTGGCAGAGGCTCAGGAAATGCAGGAAACTGGATCTGGTGGTATTCCAGCCTGGCTCACACCCAAAAAATGCTGGGATCTCCCTGTCTGGGAGTGTGTGTGTGTGTGTGTGTGTGTGTGTGTGTNTTCATCAAATGTCATTCATACTGTAGCGTAGCTCCTGCATGGTGCAGTAAATCGACACTGCTCCAGTTGATTAGTGACTGCGGAGCCTCTCTTAGTAGAGTGTCACCTCACACCTCTCATCAGCAGAAAGGGTATTGTCTTTCCATGGTCTGCAGTGCTGTTGCGTGAGCAGTGGCAGGAAACATTGGAGCAGACAGCCTATAGTGTAGGCTGATGTCGCCCTGTCACTCCCAGCCAAATGAGTGTGGGAGGGGGCTGTGTGGCATCTGAGCATAGCAGGTCAGTGTGTGTGGGGGGAGATAATCATTAGTGAATGGGGAGTGGGGGGGGTAGTTAGTGATTGCCTTATGCCACTTGAATGGCAGCCCTCTGGCTCTGCTCGGCTGGAGGAAACACTTGATTGTATCTCCCTGATAGTGGAGGCAGCAGCAAAATCAACAATGGTGGGTGCCAGGTAAATGCAGGAAGAAAATCATAAATGCAGAGGATTAGACAGATATATAAAAGATAAAATAAACTAAAATACCATTACGCATAGGCTGTATTTTCAGAACAATCTTGTATTGGTAGTAGTAGTGCCACATCTTGAATTGAATTTGTAAAATGTCCCTTGTACAATGTTTTAGACACACTTACTTGTAAGATTGATATTGGGTCATTTGGTATTTTCAGCCAGCTACAGGGAGTTTATAATCTATAATTAGAAGTTGCCCAAGGTGGGTTTGTAATTAGGTGATTCTAGTGAGAATGACTTTGTATTAATACATTATATTGTGACAATCACCACTTCCCAACTAGTACTTTTGCAGATTGAGCAGACTTTTTGGACAGGGTGGGATGCTTAGAAGTGACTATATGTGACCTCAGTATAGTATAAGTATAGTATATTTTACGTAACATGCTAATATCAAATCCTGGTGCTTTCTGTGCCTCATGACTATTTGCTTCTACTGGGCCCATGTCAGCAGTCCTTCACAAAATCACTGAGGTTTTCTTTCTATGACCTGACAGATGAGTGATTTGTAATACCAGTAGAAAGTAAACATATGGTCATGTTTCTCCATTGTTCCAGCTATATGAGGGTTGGACAGTAGGTTAAAGATTTGCTGACAAAAAGGGAGTCGAACTATACTTTACGACAAACATGCACATTGAAGGGTGCTTAAATACAAAATGCATGCAAAATCTCTATAGAGTACACCATGCAAATCACATGCAAAGAAGCCATGTGTTGATTGATGTCAGGAAGATGATGAACAAAGCAGCTCCAAACTCCGCCTCCTGGTTTATTTTAGTGACTGTATCTTTCTGTCTCCTCACATCCCCTCAATATTCATCTCAGATTTGACTAATGTTTTTACCCACCTCCCATGGCATTGGTAGCCAGATGATGGTGTATAGCTGTGTCTCTAAGCATTATGAAAATTCCCCAGAAATCGGGATTAACAGAGAGGTTAATTAATTTATGTTGCACCTGATCTTGGTGAACCATTGGCCCGGACAGATCAGAGCGGACATGTCCAGATTACCCTCAATCTGGAGCCGCAGCAGAGAAACTGAGACCACGGCGGTAAACTGCACACACGTCTGCTTCTCTATCTGACATGAGAGTATATTGGAGAGCACTGATACACGGGGGCCCCTCAGGCTTCAATAGGAATGTAATGGCATGCATTATGCGCACACACACACCTGCACAAACACATTAATCTATGACAGGAGGTACAACAGATGGAACTGGTGTGTGTATCTCTTTCTGTGTCCGTCAGCTTGTTGCCATTTCTGCATTTACGGCCACCCCCACCTTTAAAATACATGCAGTATATCGGTTCATGTTTCAAACCTTCCCTGGGTTCAAATGAGCACAAGTTGTCTACAGTAACTGGTTCTACAGGAACATCTCAGCCGCTACTAGAAGGTGGAGTTACCACACAGCAGACCTCTTATTGGTCAGAGATAATTGCGGTTACCACTTAATATCATCTTTAATAGGCCGCGCTCCTTTTTTTCTTATTCACTCGATGCATATTTTTTATAATTCTCAGAATTTGAACATTTGCCGTACACTCCACTGTCAGTAAAAAGAAGTGCATAAGTTCCCGAACTGTGCAGTTAGTTGTAATGACTTTGTATACTGCAGGGTAGCTTGTGAATTTACTCCAGGTGTAACTAAAGTCTGATTTACGAGTTGATTATATTTCACATCATTCATCCAAATCTGTAAATAACATTTCAATAAATGTAGTGGAGTAAAAGTACACGGTTTACCTCTGAATTGTAAGTACAAAGTAGAGTAAATCTACTTAGTTACTTTACACCATTACCATCTTATCCGCAGTACAGAACGTAACTAAATCAAGTAAAGGACCTTCTACTGAAAGTCAGTTGAGTGGAGCGTTATTATACGGTATACATGAAACCCCCATACTGTGTTATTCTGAACCTATATGCTCACATACTGTAGGCTTATTTTGGAAACTCTGTCAGGAAAGAGAACACTTCAAAGTGCTCATCATACAAGGATCGATTGAGCAGCAGCGACAGATCCTCCTCAGCGCACCGCGGAGACCTTGACACACAAACACACTTTTATGGCAGCAATCTAATCTGCTAGCCTGGCGTTTGACTATCAATGATTACTCAATCTGCTTAGTGCAAAGCAGCTACCCAGGTGGCACATGCACATCCCTAGCCATTGACTGTACAGCTTTTGATTACATACATTGGGTCACAAAAATGCTGATTGGCCATTACAGTGAATGCAAAATTAGGCTGAAGGTCGCCTATATTGAAGAATCAGTGAATTTTCTGTCTTTGTTATCTGTGGCCTCTGCAGGGAGGGAGCGATCTGTGTGCACGTCATACTGGCTCTTACACTCAGTCTTCAGAACATCATGTAGGATTCATTCTTGGTTCATGATAATGGGTTCACAGCATCACCATCCTGCTCACTTAAAAACATCTCAATCATATTTTAGTAAGTCATTTAGTCTCAATCATTCTCACTAAAGAAACGTTTCAAGTTGATTCGACTGCTGCAGTGTTTTACAACAGATGTTTTTGGGTTTTCTGGGGAATTAGAACACAAATACTATTGGTTTGTTGGTGCAACCATCATGACATTCAATGAGTCAAAACTGAGAGCATAAGCTAATTCTCACTGTTTGGTATTTCAATGTTTATTTATTAAAACTACATTTAATTAATTGGCTGACATTGCACATTATTGAACTTGTTGAAAAAGAACTTTCCCAGGGACACTTTTTGGTCTTTATTTAGATGGGCCCAAGACCCTCCCTGTGCTGGGGCCTTTCCATGCTGTTGCTGATTCCTCTTTATTGTTGTTTCCCTTTGTGGATAATCAGAAACTAGGTATTTAAAATGTTTCAGCAAGTTGACTTTCCTAATATTATGGATGGCTTCACAAATGTTAACCTTGATTGCATGCCTTATTATATAATAATATAATATAATAATCAGATAATATGCCTGCAATACTCTTGTGCAAAGCAAATAAAGAGAATTGAATGGATGCCTAAAGTTGTGAATTTGTTCTAGATGGAGCAAATTGAGGTCTAGCAGCATCCATACATATACAAAATGGTTTAACCTGAGCCAAACTATGACTGGACTGAAAGGATCATTGCCTCGACATCAAATGAATGAAGATTGCTGGAATACTTCACTGGTTCTGGTTCATATTCAGTGGGAAGACACCTATAGTTGATTTTTCACATTTTTCACAAACTCTTCATCACATTTATTTTCAGCCTTTGGTTTGTGTGACATCGCCCCCTCTTAGAGGGCCGCCTCCAAACCCAATAATCAACCCTTAAGGGCCTCTCAGGGCCCCATAACTAACGACATGAAGCACTGCACCATTTGATTGTGCTACACCACATTTCCCTTATAACAAGGTTAGCAGCAACGATATGGAGCACAAAGATCTAAAAACTGATACACATGCATTTAATCAAAAGTTAACACGTCGTCATGGTAATTCTGAGGGCCTCCCCAACAATGGCAGGATGGAAAAAGCCAGTCAGAGACGCAGCGGTGAGGCAATGTTTGCCCAACAGTCAGGTCTCGTAAACAGAGAGGGGGGCTTTTGCAAGCAGCTGCAGAAATTCCAGGCTGCTGCGATTAAAAAGTAACACCCACATCGAGGGGTTGGGGGGGGGGGGGGGGTGGGGATGTTTGAACAAGCTAACCCTGCCTCTGTTTTAATGAAAAGAGAAGAGCCATTTGCAGAGAAAACAAGTACGTCTCACAGCGCACTGAGTGGAGCTCAGCCCAACTTTCACTGCTCACTGAGACACAGAATGAGTAGAGGAGCCACAGCTCGCTCCAGTGTGTGTGTGTGTGTGTGTGTGTGTGTGTGCGTGCGTGCGTGCGTGCGTGCGTGCATGTGTGTGTGTGAGGGAGGGGAAATGAGGAGATCAATGTCCTAATGATACCAGGGTTCCTGCAAGTTGCATCAATTCAGTGTTACGATGTTTCAGGACCCTTTCAATTGTTATGTGAATGGAAAACATATACATTTCATCGATTGCTTGATTCATTTTCTCATTTAAAATAAATCAAAATGGACTGTTTAATGCGGGGCAGTCCCGTCGCTGAGTGGATACAACGCCAACAATTAGCCCTCTGCGCAAAATACAATTTTAAATGCAGTCAAATGAGAAAAACTAGCATTTTATATGGAAGCTTATGTGTGTTAATGTATACCTTTTTATAAAATGTCTGTGTGTGTAAGTAGATTAAGAAAATCCAATTCCTTTTACGTGTACAGTACCCCATACAGTACTTGTCCAGCAAACTGATTCTGATAGTCTTACAATAGATTGGCACACAGGGACCATCTACAAAATAGGACTACAAGAAAAGGACCTTATTTGACCCTATAGTAGCCTACAAATGTAACATTACTGATGAATTCGCCATTATAAGACAAATACCAAAAAACAACAGAGTGAAAGTCGAGGCAGTTGACCGTATAGAGTGGTACAGTGATTTATCACATGGGCTCCCTCGACAGGATTTTTCCGTTGGGTTCCGTATCATTGCAGACAAATCTGTGGCAAACACAGATTTATGACACTTACACGTTTTGTTCATCAGGATAACCTCTACTAACACCACTTCTATGTCGCTATCGCTGATGTAAAAAGCTAACCTAAGGCTATAAACGAGCTACATTACTGTCGCATGGCTGCACATCACCAGCGCTAAGCTAAAGGCGGCTAATGTTCAGCGTGACGATGTTTATTAGTCTCATTCTGACACGTTAACTACAGCCGTTTTTTAGGAAACATAGAAGCTTTAAACATTCACAAGTGGGTTGTTTGCTGACACATTTTATGTTGTAGAAAAAAACATGTTAATCTGTTATTTCAGGCATATTACCAAGAACAAGTTGTAACAAAAAGGTGATTTTGAGAAGAGGGAACAGGAAGTGGTAAAAAAACGACGAATTTCTGCACCAATGTGGTAGTAATAAAACTCAATGACATACAAAAAACTGAAACTTTGATTTTAATTCAATTTAGATTTCCAAATACGAACCATCGGAGGGGGGGGCGTGATTAACCTCAGCAATAACAGTTTATTTGGGGGTACGGCGAAGAGAATAAAGTTGTAACAAGCAATAGCGCTTCAGCACCAAACACTTATATAAAGTGAGGCAACACTAACCAGGCAGACTGTCATGCTGTTTGTTTAAACCTTACTTTTAATGACCATCCGTTCGCTGATATTTCCCTGTTTGAAGACCAGCACACTGCCTCATACGATTTCCTGTTGTTTTTTATCATATCAGCTATCGGTTGGAATCAGTACATGGGCTACACAAGTAAAATCATAGTGAAAAGAATGCCGAAAAAATATGCCACGATATGATAACAACAAACAGTCAAGATAGTCAGAGCTTCAGTTGCTATGCTAACATCACCTGTCTAAGGAAGTTTAATAACAGCGTTGTAATGCCAAAAAGGGTCAATTCAACATGAGCATCGACCCGTCGCAGTCCCCTATTGTTGTGACTGGCGTTGGGGAGAAAATCAGCGACGTAAACGGTGATGTCATGACGCAGCACCAGTTGGGCTCTGAGCGGTGGAAACATAACTGGGGCCGGACCGGTTCGGAACCAGAAAAGTACAAGCACGGAGCTAGAACGGGAGCTAGTTTGGTGCGAAAGGGGTAACACACACACACACACACACACACACACACACACACACACACACACACACACACACACACACACACACACACACACACACACACACACACACACACACACACACACAGAGGCAACACACACAGAGAGGCANTTTACAGCAAATCATGTACAGACTGCCCAATGAACCCTATTCAAATTCACGACGTGGCTTTCTTTTTGTCAACAGTATGGTAGTGCGTTAATTAAATTGTCAAAACAATTTAATTAACGCACTACCATACTGTTGACAAAAAGAAAGCCACGTCGTGAATTTGAATAGGGTTCATTGGGCAGTCTGTACATGATTTGCTGTAAATGATTGATCGTAGCAAGCTAGGCTAGGGTAACAGCGTCAATCGTTAAACAGCTTCCATGTGATTCGAAACAACGCTGCCAAATTCAACATACTGCAAATGTTTCACAGTTTTAGTTGACATGCAGTGTACTAAGGAGATTATCCAAACTGAAACCACAGGGCATTACTATACTTAAATATAATCAAAGCGGTACACACTGCTTTTACAGCATAGCATCAAGCTACACAAGGGCAAAAGAGGGTGTTTTCAATGTCGAGCACGCTTCCTTGTTAGGGACTATTGTCTTCCGAGTCAGGTCCTTCAGGAGGCGAGGCAAGAATCCTTCCTAATCTCGGAAAACGAAGAATGGTGGAACAGGCTAACAGGTGTGCAGGTGTGCGTCATATGCGAGGCCCCGCCTTAGATGGAGCGCAATTTCCTCCAAAGATTTGTGAATTGGTCCGTGCGCAAAGCATTGTGGGGATTTCAAGACTGCGGAGGATACACATGTGCAGCCTTGAAATGTCCTGCAACGAAGGACGCCGGCCTCTGTAGAATTCCAAGGATCCTGGACATTGGAACAGTCCTTCGGCGGGACTCGATGACGATCATTGAAATAGTGGTTCTGGAGGAGCCTTCCTCGACATTGAGAAACACCCAAAGACTCTTTGGAACAAAGTAGAGAATGTAGCAGCAAAATACAAACGTTTATTTTGCAAGTTTTAGCTTATATTTGGTCAAATGTTCAATACAAAAGCTTTGAAAAACAGTCACCCCCTATTTTACCGAAGGCCAAAGCTAAAAGCCTTAAAGCTAAATAAGCTCAATAGTAACATTTTGGATGTGATGAAAGCTAAAAGTATGTAATGATACCGATGTGTGATTATTGAAGTCATGTTGACTTTATTTTCCCAATGTAGTGCTTAATTCCACACCATTTGTTTTTGTGATAAAATGTTTTAATGCCAGGTTGATTTACTTTGCTTTGACGTATTTTCTTTCTGCTGATTATGCCATCTAGAAACAGCTAAGTTAGTAGCTGACTTAACTTGTAGTCAACATGCAAAAAAGGCTTTAGGATTATCCCTATGCTTTTACACAAAGCAATAATCAAATTCTGTAATCTTCCACTGTCATCAGTTAAGATGGAGGAAGGGTGGAACTCTCTTCTGGCCATTGTGTTACGTAAAGCAAATTTACAGGGAAATCAATGAGGACGATTTGCATGATCCTTGAGATATTTATTCCGTCGTCAGGCAGCGTTAGGAGCATCCGATCATCTGGATAATATGAGATATGTGAAGGGATAACACAGTGGCTCCTGCTTGTTCTTTGTCTCTGCTCTCAGCTGATTGTGTTGTGCTTCTGCTTCTTTAATCCCAGTTGTTGACAAATGAAGCAGAACATCAGCACACATTAATGTAGAGGGGCTTCCCTCTCCATTAGGAGTTGCACACACACTTCTCCATGTCCATTTCCATATCGGTAATTCTTCTCTAACCATCTTAGTGAGAACTGTTGTACTAATGTGGCAGCTTCATCTATCAACTGCACCAGCTAGTCATGACTACACATTAAGATGGGAACACTAATGCAGACAGATCTGCTGTCATGTGATGTGAATGGTGATTTCCCTCTTTAAAATGTATTGTCTTTCAACTTCGATAATGTATTATTTGTATACTATTTAATCAGAGATTACATTTTTGTTCAACTCTTTACAATATCTGCACCTTGTTATGCTGCATCACACTAAACAGTCTTGTTGAGTATTATTATATTTGAGACAGCAAGACATTTTTAGTAGTTGTTTTATTATGCAACCCAATGTAACGAATGCTATTGCAGTGATGCCACTATTGCATTCTTGAAACATTGCATTCATGTAACAAAACTGAAAAGCCCCTGTAATAACAAACCTGACAGGACAGACGATTTTAAAATAAAAACAATCCAGGAAAGAGTTTGGACCCACTTAATAATAATGAATAAGCAGTCAAGTTAGGGCTGCTCAATTAATCGTATTTTAATCGCAATTACGATGTTGGCTTGCAACGATTACGAAAACAACGTAATCGAAATAAAACGATAATTATTTTATTATTATTTGTATTTATTTAAAAAGAAATATTTTTTATTGTTTTTTCAGTTGAATTATAGTTAAAGTTCAGGGTAATCAACTCTTAAAAACATACTGTTCACAATTTTCTTTTCAATAAATGGATCTTTTCAAAGTAAATGGATAATCGTTTTTAATAATCGTGATATCAATTATTGACCCAAATAATCGAGATTAGGATTTTTGCCATAATCGAGCAGCCCTAAATCAAGTGATCAAAAATGTCAAAATATCCAATATACTGAACTCCATGGCTCCTAATGCTGTAGTCAATGGTGTGCCACTATGTGACAAAATAACCGTGTGTGAGAGGGTAAATGTTATTTTCTCCTAAACAGGTGGCAGCTTGTGTGTGTGAATGCTAACATGAGTTGTAAAAGCGCTTTGAGTGGTTGATTAATGCTGTCATTTATCATTAAAATGCCATAACTTCATTTATGCAGTTTCTACATTGTGAGGATGTTGCTGCTTTTCATTATCTTATTTGTAAAATGTATATATTTTTGGTTTTGGGGTGTTGCTTTACAAAAACAAGCAATTTAATGGAGTCTTAGGCAAATAATTGACGTGGAACATTTTTTATTTTCTGACAGTAAACACATTTGTCGATTTATCTAGCAGCAGATTGATCCACTATGAATTGATTTGGTATTTACAATCCAGGAAGGCTGGTTGCGGCAACAGATCCATGAATTTGAAGGCTTATGGATTTATGATACAATGGATAGAAGTCAGGAAACGTAATAATAATGTAATGTTTGTCAAATGATGGTGAGGTGCACAGAAATAGTTCATTCACATGAGAAAGTCTTCTGTTTCAAATAATGATTTCATTTAGCTGCCACTCTATTTAAAGCTTCTTACAATAGAACTCCAAACCACAAGATCCTGCAGATACATTTACTTTCAATAAGCCACGTTTTTTATTGCTGCATTCTAGACGAGCTATAGAGGTGGGATGTCAATTGCAGGTGGTCCAGGAAAGAGATAATATGTGCTATTTATTAACTATAACAAAGAATGGAAAGCAACATTTAAGCTGCAATTGTAATATTTTAAAACAAAGCGAGTGTCTATCGGATTAAAACTTGTTGGTTGAGTTGGTCAACCAAAAGTCTTTGAGGAACAGCCAGGGTTTCTGGGTGTCTTAAATAAATAGTTTATGTTACAATAACTAATTACCTGAAAACAAATGTGCTCTTTTCTATTACAATATACTGTACTCTTTTTAGGTTTTTTGTAACATTCTAATCCTGCTAGTAATACCCATTTTATAGAAGTGTAACATAAATCTGATAGGGTGTCTTGTGTTTTTTAACTGTAAGAGAATACAGTTACTTTTGTTTGTATCCCAAATCCTGTTCCTTGTAATCCATTACTCACCAAGCCTGAAAATACAACAATAACTGTTGTTAAAAATCTTTTAGTAGTGATTCAAATGTAATGATGATAAATGCAAGGCTCTTTATGGATCCCATGTACTGAAGATGATATTAAACATCAGCATGTCCTTTGTTTATAGAGAGGTCCCAGAGGAATTCCACAGCTTATTGGCACATGGAAATTGCTTGCATGGTTCTTTGTCCAGGCTTGCTACAAGAATCGTAACACACACACGGGAAAAACAGGGATGAAAAGAGGACAGAGGCATGGAAGAACAATAAGTGACTGCATGGACACTGGGTGATAAATAGAGACATTTCCGTGTCATTTTAGTTGTGACAAAGAAATCCAGATAGAAGTGTGCTCTTTGTTCACAGGGTCAGAGAAGCAATCAGTAAATTCAAGCCGAAGTGTAGCTGAAATCAATACAAACTAGATATAGTTCCTAATGTGCTTATGGATTCCTCAGTGCGAAAAAAGGAAGCAGTTGTACTTCCTGTCTTTGTTTCCTTCTGGTGAGATTGCTTGAGAAAACACGTTGTACAAACAGAGGAAGGCTAGCAGTGCAGCAAGAGGAGCTTTAATTTATGGCCAGCTTGGTGGGGGGCCATGGGGAAATAAATGGGTCACTTTGATTCACCCACGACCAGGACACTAAGGAAAATGGCGATCCCATTAATAATGTGTAAATCCAGGTTTATTTGACACAAGCAGCTATTTTTCACAGCCAGCACAGATGACATTATCCTATTTTCTCCAGAATGAAACCTAATGATGTTAAAAAGGAGCCTCACCAATTTTATCTCCAGTCCTATCCAGACTGATGACAAATGTCTCAGCAAAGTAAGAAATAGACATGGAAAAGATTATTCAGTGCTGCTCACATGGGAATGAAAAATCAATATTGACCTTGTTGGAAAAAAGCCAGCGGAGACCTATATAATTTGTGAGGGAGTCAGCAGTAGGAAAAAGTGCCGTTGTTTTGTTGGAGTCGAGCCTCATATGATTGTGTGAGGAAGGATGTTGGTGGACAGGGGCCTTCTTCTTCATGTCAAACCAATACTCAGTATTAACATGAGAGGAATAAGGTGAGGCTGCATGCTTCACTGTTTAATACTAACTATATACTATAGGTGGCGCTTGGCTGAGATTATATCCATCACAAGCATCCTGTGTTTTTTCCCCTTTATTTTTAGAACTCAAATCCAATTTTCCTTAAAGCTCCCATGTCATTGCCATTTCTACTGATCATAATTCCATTGTTGAGGTCTACTAGAATAGATTTATACTGTGCAATTTTCCAAATTCACACACGCACACACACACCCGCAGCCTGGCTGGGAGTTTGTGTGTGTGCTCACACACCGACTGACAGCCTCGCCGCGTCCCGCCGTCTCAGGGAGGAGAAATCGGCGGAGCTGCAGCTGAGAAAAGATTGAGTGTGTGTGTGTGAGGAAGACTTAACCTAACGGCTCCGCGGACGTAACGTAACAGCTCCACGGATGTGTCCATTTGGGTATGGGCACGTCACTGTACCCAGGAAGAAAAGAGAAATCTCCAACGTGGCGTTCTGGGGCAGCATAGACAGGTCTTTTCTGTTAGAGTTTTACTCGCTACAGGGTGTACTTTGAGGGTTTGTGACTCTGCAGACCATGCATAAAAAGCTACATAACACACAAGGGGACGAGTAATAACCGGAAAAGCATGACATGGGACCTTAAAGCCAATATGCTGAAGCACTCAGTGAATTGATTGTTTTGAACCAAAAGAAAATCAATACATTTGAATGAAATGTGTTACTGGATATTTAGAAAGAAATAAACAGACATCCACAGTATGGATTTAAAGGGGCCCTATTATCCTTCTATTCAGGTTTCATAACACCTCTACTGTGCTGCAGCACCTCTTTTCACCAGAGCCCAGTCTGCTCTGATTGGTTAGCTGGCCGGCTCTGTTGTGATTGGACAACCGCGTAGTGATGTCCCGCCCCTTTGCCTAACACATACTATGTGTTGGAACGCTAGCCAATAGAAGTGTGAGTGTTACATAGTGATGTCATAATTTAACAGAAGTAAACAAAGGAGTCCAATGGAGTTGTTTCGTTGTTACATGCAGTAACACCTATAGAACACACTACAGTGAGGGAACACCCCAAAAGCATTTGGGAATTCTCCTGAAATGTGATTGAGAGACCATGGGACTCCACATCTTCTTTAGTGACAGCACAGGCTGAGGTTACCATAACAACAAAAGCTGTCAGATGAAGCCGAATGACAGAAGTAGTTAGTATTTTTCACTCAAACACAACAAAGACCTGTAAACAAGTAATCACTTCATGATCCAAAAGGCAGTTTTTCTTTGCATAAGAGGGGACAGATGGATATTTTACAGTTATCAATGTTCTGTCGTCTTGAAGTATGGAGAGTTGGTCTCGTGAAAACAGATGAATTGGTTGACGATCAAAATAATTGATACAACTGAATAATTAAAAAGAAAATTGAAAGTGTTTCCTTTTAATTTGATGGTTAGTTGATACTGAATTCTGATTGGTCCATTTGGAAGTTTCAAAAGTTGAAAGTTCTCGCTAAGAGGCTGCGGATCTATGGACCATTTTTCTAAGCCGAAAATATGATCATGTTTTATAAATTAAATAATTTTTAAATCAATATTGTGAATCAAGTCGCTGGTTAATTCAGTAGGTAGCCGTTGAGATCCTTGTCACCACCTGTGTCCTTTTTTACTATTGACCGCCTCGCTGCACATCCCTTACTTATTTATAAATTTGATTTAGGTATTGTGACACTGTGGGTTTGTTTGGTGGAAGAATAGGTGATGATGTGAAAGCAACAGAAGTCTTGTCGTATGAACACAGTGGGTTTGTGCAGTAACTTGAAGAATGTGGCCCCGCCATGTAATGCGATCCTCTTTAATCGGCGTGTACTCCTGTGAAATCTAGCATGGGCTTGCTGACACTTTGTTTCTGTTTGGCATAAGCTCTGTTTGACGGCCTCTGACCGACTTGTGAGCCGCTGCCCATCAGAACGCTTCTTAGTGCTCCGACATACCTAAGTTGGTCAGAGATCACTGAGGGGATCAACATAAGATTAAAATAACAGATTAGTGTTTGAGCACATGAGGCTACAGCCTTTTATGTAAAGGGTGTGGTGAACATGGACCACTTACCTCTCAACATTATCAAATGAAATAAAAACCTCTTGCCCAAAGTGGCAGAAGTTAATTATCTCCAGTGTTAATTATACAAAGTTTTTAGTCTAAGTATTTCTTGGAGTTTATATGGTTATTATCACCTTATAGCGGCTTATCAGCTTACCAAAGCCCCACAGGCCGACCTTATAGTGACATAACGTCAGAGGAACTGTTTCATGTGGAGGCACCTATAGTTTGGTATCACAATGAACACATGCTATTCCAAGCGCTCCTGACAACGTGTCTTCACACGTCTTGTTTTGTACCACAAACTGAAAAAAGTAATTATATGTGATTAATTAAATGTCGGTTTAATGATTTTATATGTATTTTACAAATGACTCGAATTTTTTTTTTCCCTAGATTTGAATATTATTTTTATCGCAAAGCTTTATTTTGTTCTTACATTTTCTCAGGTCATTTCCTAGAGAGTTGTAACTTGGTTCTTAAATGTCGATTTACTTTTAATCAATTAACCAATTATAATGAATTGCTTCACACAAATAGGTCAACATTTAATTTACAATAATAGATTAAACATTATAATTTATTTCCAAATGAAATATTCAAAATGGTTGAAATTGCATCTATAAAGAACGGCTAAAAGTAATTAATGTATAATTAAATAAAAGTAAACATATAAGAGTTTACAGTTAACGATAATGCATAATAATAAATAAATACTTGGCTTTTAATGAGAAAGGGAACGTTTCCCTCTTCAATCCACCCAAATAAATAAACATTCACTGTGCTGTTGGACGGTGCATTCACATGCTGGCATTAATGGACGTACTATATTTTATTGTTTTGAATGTAAAACATAAAAACATGGTTTGATAAATAGCTGGCACCTGTGAGATAAGATGCAACAATGTTTGATCCATGTTACAGCCTCTCATATGATGGCATGACGACTGGAATCAGAATCAAATTCAAATCTATTTGGCCATCCCGAGGTCGTATCATGCAGAACGGTGTGTCTTCATTTCCTTTGCAGCAGCTCTTCTGCTGGTGAGATTTTAATTGGATTACCATAACCTAATTCATCCAATAGATGGATACAAATCCGAACATATGTCAAGTGACACACAACAACAGCGACATGACAGGAAGTCGCCGGGTTGAGACTTTATTTTAAACAACTCGGCCTGCTTTACTAATAAATGAATAGTATTGATGAAAACATCCTTTATAGGAGACCTCAGTACAGAATTTAAGTAAGCTACGAGAAAAAAGGTAAGTGGATGTGAATAAGCAGGGTGGGGGATGGGGTGAGCTGACCAGGGGAGG
>NW_011371342.1:0-11474 GCF_000735185.1 Notothenia coriiceps | reverse complement strand
GTGTAGCAGGAACCTTGACAATATATAAGTCATGTTTTTGCCTTCACCCCAACAAGCTGATAGAGTTTAGCTCCTGGTGCTGTCAGAGGTGCTAAAGGCTGTCCACGACACTGTTGTGATACAAAGACTGCAATCATTTCCATAACGTAATTACTTTAACAATGTGATCACATGATTCCTTCCGATATTATTGCAGATCTGCTTTAACCCTTAGATGCATAAGTGGGTCTTTTTGGATGCAACTTTTAATTCAGCAATGTGCAAAACTAGTAACAAGAAAAAAATACAAGTTAAAATACTCTAAAATATAGAGGTCTACAAAAATGTTACAGTAACTGGAGCTAATGTATTTTTTGAAAGACATTTAAAATGTGAAACCTGCATTGCCCACTGAGCCCACTGAGCATGTGCTTCTCATCCACGTGAACAGGACAAACAAAAGGGACCTACTCGTAAAAAAATCCTAGAAATAACTAACTAACACTTTTGTAACCACCTACACTTAATCAACATATTATGTAATACTTTGTCCCTTAGCAGAACTTTAAACTGTCACTTTGCCTTAAAATGTAATCGGAATAATCAGTTTAATTATTTATTTATTTTTACAAATGGCTATACATTTTTTTTTTCCTAAAGTTGAATATTCAATCAATTAAATAATTACAATGAATTGCTTCACACACAAAGGTCAACATTTAATTGACATGAAATTAATATATAATGAATAGGAAATATCCGCAATATTGGAAATTGAAGGTATAAAATAAGGGCTAAAATAAATGTATGTATAATTAAAATAAGTAAACCATAAGAGTTTACAGTTAACGATAATGCATACATAAACACATGTAGACGTGATCTGGTTACATTACTATCAGAGAGTAAGACCTTAGTATTTACCTACCAAAGATGTGCAGGAGCACACAGAAACAAAGTGCATGCGAAATAGTTAGTTTTCTTGGAAAAAGGGAAACATTAATGGAGCATTGAAACCCTGAACGGGCTCCTCGTCAAGAGCAGGCCTCATGATGAGGTCACAGGGCGTGTTGATGCCTTTATCTTTTACCTTTATTATTCATATTTCCAAACATATGCTAATGAGCAGTAGGCCTACATCTCGATGTTTGTTTTGGTTCAATCTTTACATTTCCTGTATGTCTGACATTAAATAATTGAGTACATTAATTTCAATCAAATGGTGCCCTGTCAACATATTATGCCTATTTTATCAAATGAACATATAAAATACAATGCATACTATGTACTTTCTATACTCAAGGCATATACACATTGTAAGTCCTAATGATGTCTGAATCCTGGGCCCCAGGAGCTACAGCTACCTGGAATTCTATTAAATGAAATTAAATATGGGAAGATTTGTTTTTATGTCCGAAAACGTAGTGTCATAAATGTTAAATAAAATGCTAGCCAGGCCTCATGGAGGCATGGGCTCAGCGAGGATGGGCTCCTGGGCTCAGGCGGTGCTGGGGCTCCTGTGTGCTCGGTCGGGGTGATGTTTGTTGACTGCCCTATAAAAACAAAGGTATCATGGGAATGGCAGTTGGCTTGTCAGGCCCTATAAAAGGCCAGCACACACAGGGAAGAGCTGTTGATTCGGCAAAGCTCCCCTTCTCTACTGCTGAGGTTAATGAGACACAAACACAAACACACACACACACACACACACACACACACACACACGTGTGTGTGTGTGTGTGTGTGTGTGTGTGTGTGTGTGTGTGTGTGTGTGTGTGTGTGTGTGTGTGTGTGTGTGTGTGTGTGTGTGTGTGTGTGTGTGTGTGTACTGCATTCATCTCCTGTAGTTTCAAATTACAGCAAACTAGTTGATTGCAGTATAACACTATGCCAAACCCCCATAGCAACTAGAGTCACATGCTGCTGTGTCTAGTCCAACATAATTATAGCAATAACATATTATAGTTACCACATGTTATCATTTCAATTGAGTAAGGGGTTATGTGAATTCAAGTTTTATAGGTAGCTGTCACGGAAGTCTGGCATGCAGGGAACGGATGTCATTTAAAGAGTGTTTTTTAAACTTGTATTACATAACTGTCAACCCTTTCCACACCTGATGGGCTGTCATCACTCTTTGCTTTTCCATATTTATCCTGGGTAAATATGATATTAGTGGTTATTACTACAAAATATGTTTCGGAATTCCGACATGAGACATAAGAATCATGCCATGCAGCTGCAGAATAACACTTCACTTTATATCTTAGACAGAAGACGAATAACAAGAATAATGAGCCAGATAATAATAACAATAATAATAATAATGGAGGACCTGCTTTAAGTCCTTTATCGGTTTATTATCGTGCCGGTGAATATGGCATTGAAACCAATGTGTGGCGTGTTAATGCCTATCCTTTTAACATCATGGTAATAATAGATGAGCAACTATTCAGATTACAAACCACAAATAAATAATTATCTGGGTCCTTTGTTAGTTGAAAGATTCTTATAATAATATGTTTACAAGTTTAATAATATATAATCTGCGTAAAGGCTGATTTTATGTTGTAAATTGGCACCCTAAATTTATTTTATGTTATTGTTTTGCTGCCTTACTGCAGCGGCTACTTTGTAAAAGTGGCAGAGAGAGTAAAAGTTGGCGTCTGGTTATCCTGTGAAGGTTGACGCTCTGTGAGATCCTCTGAGGCTCACCTGAGGGTAAGCTTTGCTCATTGAACTTACCTGTCAGGCCACTCTCAAGTTCACTCCCACACTTCTATTTTGTTGTGTAATGTACGTTGTTTGTGTGGAAATGCTTCTTTGACAGTATGATTGACTTTTACACAAGCTGGTGTCTCCTCCTTCACTCACATGTTGAAGGTCTGTTGCTTGTTGCTGTGTTTTGCCTGTAGTCGGCCTCAGGTCCTCCTCTGTGTCCCTACTGTACAGCAGCTTTAGCTATTTGCAGTGGAATCTGTGTTGAGGTGATAAAGGGGCTCGCCGGTGCCTCGGGGGGGAAGCAGCGCGGCGGTCCCCGCGGTGTGCCTTCTCGTCCTCCGGCTCCTGTATGTCTGCCAGGGCCCACGTCACAGCGCACTTTGTCTGACCCTTCCCACAGCACTTACACTGCTCACTTCTCTGCCAGAGCTTGCGTTGGCACCCGTCCAGCTGGCTGAGTCCCACATGGATGCCTGAGAAGCATGGGAGAGTGAGATTTACACACTCCAGAGGAACGTGCTTCTGTTTGTGGTTCCAAGTGTACACATGAGAGTGTGTGTATGGGTTCTTGTAACCATACTTGTGAGGACCAGTTCATATTTCAGTCTTTCTGAATGATGACCACAATCAAATAATGAATAAGGTTAAGACCCTATTTGCACTTTTAATGTATTTATGTCTAAGAATGTAGTGATTGGTGGAGAAATGTGAAGGATCTTTACCAAATAATCAGACTAAAGTTCATTTTCAAAACATGTCAATTGGATTGTATACATGTAGCTAAGCGAATGCATTTTATTGGTAAATGCTTTTTTTGTATTTGGTGAAGATTTGGTGAGTGCATTTCAGTGCTCTGTAGTTACTGCACCCTGCACAGTAACGATGCTCTAACCCTCCTTGAAATGACTTACCTTTTTAAGGCTAATATTGTCAAATTGAACATTTTCAAAAACATATTAAATACATGTTACCTTAAAAAATTGACAGAGGGAGTTGCAGTTATTTGTAAGGTGGAGTCTTCAAATATTCCTCTTAGGTTGCATGCAAATAGCTCTACTAGCTCCACCAATGAGAGGCTTAGAACAGATGCAGCCTTAGAGACAAAACCCAGGAAAAGAAAACCAAAGGTCATTAAGTTTGTTAGTGTGAATGAATGTAATAACTGAAGCCAGAGGAACATATCAACATCTTCATCATCTGCTTGTGTCTCATCTGAAGTCTGACAGATTGAGGACAACTGAGAGAGATGTTTGTGACGTCAAACTGAAACCTGAAAGGCACGAAGGCAGGATTTTAATCAAGGCAGGACTATTGCTAATCCAGAATAAAGATGTCTCTAAAGTTGGAGTGTCCTGTAAAGTGGGTTGAAGTGCTCCACCTCTCACTCCCATTCAGGCTGGGGTCATTATCTCCCCTCCATTTTATGAGGAGGAAGTGAGGGGTCTTTTCCCCCTATCTTCAATGGCTCCTTCTCGTTCAGTTGAAGTGCACTAATGTGCTTCAATGGCAGACAGTGGAAACATGCTTGTCACCGGGCAGAGAAAAGGTGTTGTTTGTAATCCCTAATTCTGCTTTGCTTTCACAATGTTGGAATATGTCAAAGTAAAACACAAAATGACAAATACATGAGGTAACGAAAGCATAGCAGAATCTTTGTCATGTATGGATGCAGATTTAAATTGAGACTTTATTATGATTAACTCTGCAGTTCCTATAGATATTCATGGGCTGGACACTATGAAAAAACTGAAACACTGACATAATACATTTAATTGAAGTCAACGGTTCAGTTTTTTCATTGCGAATGGCACATTTAAAGGGACTGTTGGAGTAAATATAAAAGCCTTATCCGATGTGAGGACTAGACAGTTGGTTGTTATGATCCTGCGAGCACTGAGGCACGTCACTGAATGGTAACCAGGCATGCAAGGCAAGTTTGTGCAACTGATACAAGTGGCGTGATTTAGGAGTTGGCCTTCCGTCTGGCTGTCTAGGTGTGGTTCTCAGGTTGAGGGTTGTAGACTCGTCCACATTAGTGGCAGACTCAAGATTAGCACCCACGTTTTATGGCCACACAATTACCCATCCTCTCATTCTGATGGCCTCTGTTTGAGGTGGCCATTTGGCTGATGAAGGCAATAATACTCTGAAGAACTCTGCCCATGAATCCCAGAGCCTTTCATTAGCTCTCCACTGAAATATTATTAGATGACAAAGGAGACCACTCTATAGGTGTTTGAAACTTGTTTGACACGACCTGAAGCCAAGGTCGAAGCTGACTTTCTAGATTCTTGAGAGTAGAGTCATCGATGGCTAATTACCCCCTCACCACAGACAACATGCCTCTGCTTGTCACATGACCAGGAGGCTCAAATCTGAGTAGAAAGGCCCAACGTGATTGGAAACTGAACATGAGATGTTTCCTTGTTTATTACCTGGACACACATTCCAATGTTGAGTCATGAGAGTAAGCTATTGGTTTCCAACTCCAACACAACAACTGGCTGTTCTTAGCAGAATGAAACACTTCTGAAGAACAGTAGAATGAATGATAGCAGCATGTTTAATTTTCATTTGATCAGATGATATGGAGTCATGTCATAACATTTCTGGAAGCTAAGAAATATGCATCTTTTGTGAGTGTCACAATTAGTCATTATACAGTGAAAAACAGTTAGCTTGCATTGTAGAAGCAGACAGTACCCTTTGCATGTGGACATGACTTGGCCCAGATGAGATCATTAAGGTTTGCCAGATCTCTGACTACAACTGACGTTTTGACCATATGCATTATGTGATTTGGAGGTGTAAGACAACTTTAAATAATTCTGGTTTATACACAAGGGATTGCTATTTTTGCTGTTAAGGATTTTAAAAAAAATTCACCATTATCTAAACACACACACAAACATTCACACACATGCACATACGCACACAGGCACAAAAAAAACCCACACACACACAGTGGACACCTGGTTGGTTTGCTTCAATCTGTCATTAGGCTGAAAGATGTCCAGTCAATTAGATTACAGGGCAGTGTGCAGAGGGCCTGTCTGAGGTCTTTCCTGGGAACAACAGCAGTATATCAGCAGTCAAAATATGCAGCATTTCTGAACCACTGTAATGGCTCATACTATTACTCACAATGTCCATGTTTGGTAATAACTTGAGCCACACTCTGGCACTGGTCACATGTTCCTTTATTACCATAGCACACACTTTAGTTTAACTAAATCCAACCAAGGTCATCACTAACCATGCAAACACCCCATGTTTACTGGGTGGCAGTTGGATTGTAGTTATTTTATACACTGTAAATATTTTTGCTTCATTATTATTCAATTTAATTCGACTTTATTTTTCCCTGTAAATCTGATTGCGTTCAGCAGCTTGCTACAGATGACCAATACACACACAGCGGTTACAAATGGAGAGATTAACACAACTCACAACAAAAAAAGACAAATAATTAGCTTAAAAAACTAAAAGCAAAAATTGGTATACAATGAAAACATTGAAGTTACACGCTCATGTTTGCTCCACTAGAGGACAATATGAACAGACATGAAAGGTACATTAGGTGACTCCTGCATTATTACCTGATTTGAGGCCCCTTACATAGAGGCCTCAGGCAGCTTTGGTCCCGGGGCCACATTGCAGGTTAATCTGTGTCTATGCCTAATCTATGGGTTTGGAGCTGGGAACAGAAAGGGGAGGGGGGAGACATAAATCAGGCCTTCTAACTGTTTACCACACAATGTTATTTCCACCATCTACAACACATTTCTAGTCGTGCCAAATAGATTTTCATATGAGGCTAATGGTGTCGTAGAATTCCAACTGAGAACATATGGTATACTTTGAGACATGCCTAAAGCACAGTGAGTTAACACAATGTTAGCTGGTAAGATCTAACCAGCACAAATCAGAGCCCGAGTGTTTCCTTTGCAACCGTTTCAACAAACCTTGAGGTTCATTTGCTCCTCTAAGGCAGCAAGTGATTTCATTCTGCCTCCACTTATTGTGAGCTCCAGATGGCTTCCCTGGTGACCGGACCCCGAGGCCTGCTGCAGCTCCACTACACCACCCCAAAGCCCTGGACCTCGGGGCCTTTAATCACACCTGCGTCTGTGTCATTAAAGTGGAGTTAATGTTTGAATGGATGTACGATTTGACAGAGTTAATCACAGAGGTCAGCGTTGCCTCAGTTAGGCAGGAGAGTGAGTCCAGAGTGTGAACACAGGATGCTGTTAATTAAAGGTAGAGGAGGTAATGTTTTATCACTGTACATTAAACCAAGCCTTTCACAACAGTTAAACATTACACAATTAATGGCTCCATGAAGGGACACAAACATGTTCCCTTCCTTCACTGATTTCTAATTAAGACACACACACACACACACACACACACACACACACACACACACACACACACACACACACACACACACACACACACACACACACAAACTGAAAGTTGTAAGACATGTCAATCACAAGGTAGCCTATCCTAAATCATACCCTGATTTATCATCTAATTTACGAAATCACAATTTACTAAATGATCATCATGCATGTTTTAAAGAAAACTACAGTTTGATGCTTTAAACTCTGTAGGAACAAATTTACTGAGGTTATAAAAAACAACAATTGGATAGTAGGGCCATTTTCTCATAGACTTCTATAAAATCTGACTTCTTTTTGCCACCAGTAGAGTCGCCCCCTGTTGGATCTTAGAAATAATGCAGGTTTAGGGCACATTGGCGTCTCTTTTTCAGAGACAGAGGTTGACACTTGCTTTTTATATTAGCAAATGGCCATTGTTAATATAAAGGATAATAGCTTCTTTATCAAATGTTCAACTACGTAAAATGGCTTGTGTCCATACATTGTTTGGGTGTCCACAAACATTTGGCCGTGTTGAATACAGAACTGCTTTGTTTTGTACTCTGTACTTTGTAAGCAATGAAATGTTCTTTTCACAGTCACATATTTGACTGTCGTGACATATTTTGCATTGATAGCACAACAGAGTTTGATGTTCTCGAACTGTGTTACCACTGTTACAGGACCATTTTCATCTGATCCAGTTCCAGAAAGTCTTGCAATCATTGTGGAATTCATTTAAAGGTTAAGCCTGGGTTTATGAAAGATGTGGTTAAAGGTGACTCAGGATGATGGATGTGACTCTGTGTCCGCAAGCTATCGAGCAGATAGCAGACGCCTTAGGTAGACTTTTGTGACCCATTACAAAACGATTCCGTTAAGCAACATTTCTGGGACGCTTAGTGAGTTCCGGGTGGTACAACAGCAATGATAGTGACTCATTATCAAAATATAAGAGGACAAATGGTAAAGATTAGCTCAATCATGAGTGTGCTGGTTCTCCAGGTCACATATTAATATGTATGTCTTTCGAGTGTGATTAAAGGTCAACATGTCTGTGTGATTGGAACAGGTTAAGTTGACATTCGAATTGCAGCTTTGTGCAGCTTCATCTTGTCAGCAGTGGTTCGTTGTGTTTCCAACTTATCACTTCTGTATTAGTGAGTGATTATTGCACGACTTCTTCAAATGGTCTTACATTTAAAAAGGGAACAGTAATACAATGTCAAAGTACAATTGTCAAGTAATGCAGAAACTCTGAATAGAACGCTTATGTGCGCTAGTATGTCTTCTTTCAATGCCATTAACCTGCCATGGACTGCAGAACAATATATAGCCTTTATGAGTTAATCTGCCATATGTACATGATGGACCTAAATGTCAATTCACATGCATAGTCCCTTCTAAATAAATAAATACAAATCATATGCTTGTTCATAGGCAGTAAAGTCAGAGTGATCTGTTTTGGCTGTGCACGACTAAACTCGCCATTATACTTATATCAAAATGACCTTAATATTTCATTCATTCTAACTCTGTTCTGTTCCTCTCTTTTCCATGCTGCATGGTGTGCTGGCCTTTCTTCATCCTGTCAGGTAAGCAAATCATGAATCTTCATGTTTTTGCTTTGTGTGATGACTCAAACTGAAATCATCTGTGTCTTCAGTAGACTGTCATTGAAATGTATCCGTTCATTATACATCCTTCAATTCAAACATTCAGAGCTCTGTTTTTCTGAATGATTAGTGCATGCTGCTGTGAACGGTTAAATACTGTGAGTGGTATTTTTGTGGCAGAAATCCTTTATGCGACCCACAGCGAGGAAACCGGTTTAAGTTGTGTTTTGAGCGTCTTGCAGTATTTTTTTATTTGCAGCTTTTTGTTTAAACACATTTTGTTTTCATTTCTAAAGCTACCGTGCGTTTCTCCTAATGGAAATGTGTTGGGCCGTTATGACGCGCTGGCATCTGTCGGCCTCCGTAACTGATTCATTCAACACAAATGGAGACAATATCTGCAGATGGACCGAGATTATTCAGTAAGGTTCACACAGTTACCTGAGCAGTCTGTAGATAACATGTTCAGAGGAGAATTAGTTGCACAACAGTCATTTCACTTCACACAGGTCACCTAAATATGACTGATTGTGTTTGTTTTGGTTATTTTAGCTTATAAAAAGGCTTTATATGACAGTTGAGATATATGTTGGAGCAGATATCATCTCGGGAGTGTTCTCAGCTGGACTTTGGGACTGCTGCTGCTCTTTGAATCCCAACAAATTAGAATTAACATCAGCCAAGGTTTTAAGGACCTACACTATCACATGCTTCCTGTTTAGCTTGATCTCTTTTAAGAGCCCTAACCTCTGGCGAAGAATAAATTAATGGATCCCAAAACAGAATAGCAGGTCTATAAAGAGAACATTAAGCAGCCTCCCGACATGGAGCAGCATTTTAATATCACATGTCTAACAGCTGCCTGTCTGACATTGATTAACACCTCTGCTCCCGGTAGCATTCCAACTTCCTCAACAGGTCTATTTGGAGCGCTGGGAGGCTGTTGTACCTCTGGGAATAGTTTAAAACATGAGAGCAGTTCCTGCGTGTCGACAGTGCCAGCAGTAACCTGAGATAGTGCGCACATGACAGAAGGTGTTCTAGGAGGCATGAAGGAGTAAATGATTTATTCCAAATGTTGTAACCTTAGGAATGTCATGTCATCCACAGTGCACAGCAATGCACTCCAGGTTGGAGAATGAGCCTGTTTGTCAGCAAACACAGACGATGTGGACAATATGTGATATCAAGTTATCTCATCCAGATTAGAGAGGCCTGAGAAGAAGCCAATGTAATGCAACAGGGTTTGCTGTTGATTGAATGAAAGTTGCAAAAGACATCACAAAGAATGTGTATTTAATGTGGATCCGTTGCATCTGGCCAACAATTTGCTTTATGAAGTTAGTGCTAATAGAGTGGTGCAGTGAGTGTAGGCCGACCCTAAAGTTAACATCGCAAGGGCTCAACCTCGACCAAAAGCAATGGGATTTTTGGGAATATTGTAGAAATAAGACCTGTGGCTAAGTAATGATACTTACACATTTTGTTCAGCAGACTAATCTCCATTTTTTTTCCAAAGAAGTTGAAAAGATTACTTAATCCTATAAAGGAAATACATCCCAGCAACATGGCTTCACATCATCGCTGCTAAGCTAACGGCAGCTAATGTTCAGCGTGATGAAGTTTAGTAGTGTCCTTTAGCCAGATGTTAGCAACCCAGTGGGGTATTTACTGACGTATTTGATCCCGTAGGACAAAGTCTCTTCAGCTTGTGTTAACAACAGACCTTAAACACGATCAGAAACATTTGAGGGAATCAGACGTGGTAAAATGCTAACTCATTTCTGGGTTTAAGGCCTATTTCCTGTACCACTCTATAGAGCATGTTACAGGGCCGGACTGGGACAATAACTCAGGCCGGGAATTATACACCCAGCCAGGCCACTGTATACCAGTTTTGTTTTGTGCCATTTTTCTGGATTTATTTGTCAATATTTACAGCGTTGCTGCCCATAGTGATAGCCCTAAACCAGGGGTGGGGAACCTCCGGCCCCCGGGCCGTATACGGCCCGCGAGACCATTTGCTACGGCCCTCGAGGTAATTTATAAACACACGCAAAAAAGAAAAAAATTAAAGAAATCTAGACTGCAAAAAAATTAAACAAGCGAGTGCCTGTTTTTCCTGGCCAAGGTCAGGGTCCTGAACACAACACGAGCCTAACGTGTCATCACATGGTATATGTCTCGTCTGACAGGGGTGCAGTTCTTCTGACGGAGAGCACCAGAGCGTCGTGCCCATAAGGAGCCGGACACATGCCGCAGTATTTGCGTGGCTGTGTCTTTAGTTGTAATCCCAGTGGCGATCTGTTCATCTGTCATACTGATCATACAGTCAATAACTTAGTTGTTATTAGCATCCGGTTAGCTAGCTATGCTGACGAATATAAGAAGCATTTTCTACAACCAGTGAGGTAAAGGCACACCTTTATATGATCATTATAGTTATAAAAAAACAAGATAATAAAGTAAACAGGTATAAAATACTATATGACATTAAATATTTTTTTTTATTAATAAACAAGAATACAGTTTGAAAGGGGAGTGATTTGTAAAATATCCATAAAGAAAAATAAATCTGCTTACAGTTCTGTTTCATATTGATGTTGAGAGATCTATCCATAGATCTCCTAATGTTGCTCTCAAAGTGCACCAGATTGATGCTTTTAACTTCAACATTTAAAAAAAAATCTCGGGGGAGCATGCCCCCCGGACCCCACTGGAGGAGGTGAGGACCCCCCTAGAGGAGGTTAGGTCCCCCCCACTTAAATCA
>NW_011371341.1:0-1216 GCF_000735185.1 Notothenia coriiceps | reverse complement strand
ATACCTGACATGTTGAAAATGTACTTTGACGAGCAAAACATGGTTTATTGTGAAAAAAACACATTTACTACTTTATCATGTGCTGTCAGTGGATAGAGTGAAGGATGACACACAAACTGTGTGAATATTTTTTACCTGCACCAAGGAGGTTATGTTTTTGGCTTGTCAGAAGGATAACACAAAGACTCCTGGACTACTTTTCATGAAACTTGAAGAAAGGTTGTAACATTGGCCAAAGAAAAACATTACATTCTGGAGCTAATCCAAATGTACAGTTCAGACACAAATATATATATTTGAATAACATTGCAAGATTGGGCATCTTCTTTTCTATCTTTTTATGTGGCATAAAATGGAAAATCTAACCCAAAATATAATATTTATTACAATATACATGACAATGCATCTACTCTTCTGTTCACAGTGGTCGCAGCGCGTCTCTCACACCTGTTGAGGAGGATTTAGGTAATTGGATGATAACCAGCTCTACCTGTATTTTCCCTGTGTAAATGTGTGGTCATTTCATGGCTCACTATAACATGGTTTAGGATAATTTGGGTGCACACAGTGTCAATCAGCTGTTGATGTGTGAGGTTAGAATACTCCAGAGTCTTCACGAATCTAACAACAGTTTTGTGCTGGAGGTAAATTACCCATTTGAAACTCCTTAATTATTTACGTATGACATTTCAGATTTTTTAATGTGTTTTAATTCTCTGTAATTACTATTTTGAAGTTTTTTCTTTATATTTTGACATACATTTTCTTAAATTTGTTCTTATTTGTTTATTTTTTTGTATTTCTTTCGGAGAACTACTTTTGAATTCAAGTCAAGCGTATTTATTTTTGTTGTTTTATGTAAACTGTATACAAAAACTTGAACTTCTATTTTGAAGGAAGTACATGGACTAAGTCAATACATAAAAAGTAGAAGAAAATAATAATAAAACATCTGGTTGCTTTTGAAACAAGTGTTTGTTTTCCTCTTTATAAATGTTGGGTGAGTTGTCATTTGGAAATGTTTTGGCTCTAGATGGTTGGCCCCATCATCCGCAGACTGTCACAGTTCTGACAGTGTGACATGAAATTAAGGCTCTTTCTACAAGCACATACAGTTTTCAACATATTCATAAAATCTACAACTTTGTACTTAGTCGGGTGGAGTCTTTCTTGCCATTAAAGGGCTACATTCAGTCTGCAAGGGGGTGGGGGGGGG